>NC_062531.1:5815808-6080808 GCF_022655615.1 Tachysurus fulvidraco
GATGCATAGGGATGACCCATAGTGATGACGCATAGGGATGACCCATTGGAATGACCCATAGGGATGTGATAGTCTAGTGTTTAAGGTGTTACACTACTGATTGCAAGGTCAAAAGCTCAAATCCAAAGTCCACCAAACTGCTGTCCCACTGAACAAGGCCCTTAACCAACAGTTGTATAAATTGAAATAAAATTAAGTTACTCTAAGGTCTGTGCTAAATGCCAGAAATGTAAATGTTTAACCAGAACCAGATTTTTATTTTTTTTTTTCAATTTTCTTACTAAAAGAAGTTGGCCTGTGAGATCATGTTAGAATCGCCATTCGAGCCCCAACAACTGAACCAAACTATTTTCCTCCTTGAAGTTATTCTTCACCATGAATCAATTACCTTCTTAATAGATAACCCGGCTATGCCTGTCTGTTTTCATTGAACCACCAGCACAGCAGTGACTACTCCATCAAAAAAGGCTTTTGCTATTAGACCAAAAGGGTTTAGTAAAGAGAGAGAGCTTTAGATCCTTCTAAATCACCACATAGACATGTAAAGCCATTAATGGATGCATAGAGTGAAGCGGTGATTTGAAACCCTGACCACACCACCAGGTTATCGATCAGTCATGCGTAGGAGACACGAAAGGTCTCAGGCTGAATAAACATTGCAAATCCCATCCTGTTGTGGTTGCCTGTCTTGTAAGTTTAGCTTGCAGAGTATAATCACCAGGATACATGCGAAAGGAAGCTAATGGACATGCTTACGATTCGCTGAGTGGACTGACGGCACTCAGAGGCAGACCTTGCCATTGAGGACATGTAAGCACTCACCTCCTACACTCGGCCTTCTCAGAGACGGAACTAAAAATGACCTTGAAGAAATAGAGAAGAGAGAAAAGTAGAGTGCAAAAGATGAAAAAACTCCATGGTTTATGGAACCGAATAAAAAAATAGAAAACCTTTGACATTAAGATCTGTTTATCTCAAACATGGTGCGAAAAATGTAAGATACATAAAGATGTCATGCATTTTGAATATTTCATAAAAGACTAAATCCCATTTACCATACAGTATAACTGTAGCGAAATGTTTAATGTAAAACACGAGGCCAACTTGTTTTCACTAAGAAATAGTTTCAATAAATCATGTGGAAACCGCGAACTATTATTTCTGAAACACATCATATTCATTAACATCTTTTTTTAATAATAATTTATATCGCAAAGAATTCTTGAATCCAAATTGTCAGAAGGTGTTGATTAATTGTCTATAACAGCAACTCTGTCAGTGTTGTGAGGGGAAATCACAGCTTTATATTAATGTGTTTGCCCTAATACGTTACCGTTTCTATAGTAACCACTAATTCGGAAGAACTATAGTGGACATAGACAGATTCAAAAATAATAAAAAATAAATCATCTACCGAAAACATATATATATATATATATATATATATATATATATATATATATATATATATATATATATATATATATATATACAGTATTTTCCGCACTATAAGGCGCACCGGATTATAAGGCGCAGTCTCAATTACGGGGTCTATTTCTGTACTTAACCCATACATGAGGAGCACCGTATTATAAGGCACATACTAAAACATACGGTCTACAAAAAAGGTAACAGAGGCAAAACAGTGAGTTTAGTTGAACTTTATTCTACTATTTAACAACACACACATTATTTTTTAATAATCTTCTCCCACAAATCCACCAAGGTCCTCATCTACTGTGTCTTCTTAACAAGTACATTTTCTTGCTTCCTCCACTTCCGAACCATAGATACATTGATATTGAATACTTTCAGCTGCTTTATTCCCATTTACAACCGTGTAACTAATAGTCTGTAGTTTGTATTGTGCCTCGTAAGCATCTGATTTTTATTGGCGGATGACAAACGAACTTAAGGTCCATTTACCACCACCTACTGAACTGGAGTGTGGAGCGCATAATGGTTAGGAAGAAACAAATGTTGTTTTGCAACATACCGGTAGTATACCTACCGGAGGCGTGGCGGAGGTAAGCGTACGTACTGTACGTATTACGTAATGTCCTCTGATTGGTTTATCGCTGCCAGCGTACGTAGTGTATGTATTACGTCCCTGTGGCAGCGGGAAACGGTCCGACAGTCAATCAAGCGGAGCGTTTACCAAAGTCACACAAAATTTTTACAGATTTTTGGAACTCAGTTCACACATAAGGCGCACCGGATTATTAGGCGCACGGCCGATTTTTGAGAAAAATGAAGGCTTTTAGGTGCGCCTTATAGTGCAGAACATACTGTAATTGTTTTTACTTTCCGAGCTGTTTTCCGAGCTGTTTTTGAATATTTTCACTTTCACCCCAAGCTGTGTTTTGTAGTCTTATTAAATTCAAGAGAGTAAAAAATTATTGCTGTACATTTGTGAACAATGGTTATTATCTGCTCTAATAGAAGTTACAACTTGTTTTGTCGACATTCAACATTGTATGCAACTGTAACCAAAAACTGTCTAAGAGGAATAAAAACATCAGTGTGCTAGGAGTAACTCTTCATGCTGAACTCTATCTCACCACCCTGTCGTTGGTTATTTCCCCTTAACAGCATGCCTTGTCATGTTTTACTCCTTACTTTACTAAAAAAAAAAAAATCCACAGTTTTTGAGTAGAACCATAACTGTACCTCTGACCGTAACTATTTTGAGTAACTGAAACCGTGCTTTACTTCACTGTAGTAAAACTTCCTGTCAGCTGAAGTAATTCTTAATTTAAAATAATATCGAATGTGATGTAATAGGACATGATGTCATGCAAATGTCTGCCCTTTAACTTATGCTGAGAATAAGTGAGCATTACTCTTTCGTAATTGCAATGTAAAAATGTCAAATAAGGTGAAGCATGGCCTATTTTACACCTTATTCTGCTCACGCTGGAGGCTCAGAGCGCCTCTCTGTCACGCTGAGATACAGCACGTCATTCGGTACCAGGCAGTCATAGTGACTTCAATTTTAATGAGCCCCATCAGTACTCGTTCTGTCCTTAAACTGAAGCAGAACAGATCGAGAAGAAAATCCCTCATTCCTCCTTTTCTGTCATCTTTTATGTCAGCTGCTGTGGCATTTCATATAGTCCTCACCTAGAAGACGTGTCTGCGGTGCTCACCAGTTCGTCAGCGAAATGAAGTTTGCTTTGCTGCATTGTTTCTGCGTGACTGCCAAACAGAACCAACCAATTAATTCCTACGCCGATGTGGTACGTCTGAAATGTCTAACGAAAGCACCTTAATGATCTATATCTGGCCGACGTAAACACTTACTTACTAATGAGCTGACCTTTTGGCTGTTATGTGCTAGCTGACCACCAGGAATAATTACCACACAATTCTATAGAAAAATACCACAGAGACATTAAATGGAAATAGAAAATTTCTGAAGGTTTATTACATTAACTGTAAACACATAGAATTGATCCAAATGACAAATGAAAAACTAGACAAGCGAAGATAGATTTACGAGACATGACTCTGTCAAATGACCAGGTGGTCATCTAATTTTCTGCATTCCTGCTTAACTTGTATCCCTCATATATTTAAATAAATTTCTATTTTATTTCTTATCTTTAGTAATCAAATGTCCTGCACGTTTTCCCCTTGCTACAAGGGTTTCCTTCGGGTGCTCTGGTTTCCTCCCCAAGTCTATAGACATGCATTGGCTGATTAGCGTCTCTAAATTGCCTATTGAATGTGAATGTGTGTGTGTGTGTGTGTGTGTGTGTGTGTGTGTGTGTGTGTGTGTGTGTGTGTGTGTGTGTGTGTGTGTGTGTGTGTGTGAGATTGTGCATAATAATGCATATCTAACCTGTGTGTGTGTTTTATATTATATATGAGTATATGTATATGTGTGTATACAGTATATCATTTTCTTCCACCTAAAAGGAACAGCTTTATTTCATTTATTTTAGTGTGTCCAGCTCTCTGAACTTATAACGTGTCCCACACACATATCATCTTCCAAAGCCACAACTTTCATACTAATCCCTCCATCACTGCCATTACATACATCGTTACTAACAGTAATTAACTGTAATTCACCGTCTTCACTGTAACTTGGCGCATTCGTGTCATTTCATTCTAGAGATTTGATGCCAGCGTGTTCTGTTAACTGGTTTATTTTTATCTATTATGCCCCACTCTATATGCCCTAAAATATCTGTGAGATATCAGAGCGACAATCAACCGCCAAATTCTTAAAGGAATAACATAAATATTCAGCAACCCAGCTCCAGAAACTGTAAATATATCATTAATATATCAATTAAAACATATCTATCGTGTTCCAGGGTGGAACATTCCTTTAAGACTGAAAACTAAAATTACACGATCTTAAATGCTTTACTTTGAATGGGCTACTAACACTTGCTTACCAGCTTTTATTCTGTTTATATTCCCATTTTGTGATATGACAGGAATTATGAATATATGACAGTATATTGTTTTGAGATAGAAGAGATGTCATAGTAATTTTTTGATATACATTTTTAAATAAATGCTTTGTGAGCAACAGATTTTAATTTAAACATTCAACATTTTTATAGGAACGTTTCATTAAATATATGCAGGGAGTTGAAAAATATTTTCTAGTGTCATGATTTTTTGGTAAATAAAAAAAAAAAAGTATCACTGAACGAATTGCAGGCAGTTTAGTAACATTATAACATTATGAATCTCATTTATTATTATACAAACTTCTATCACAATAGTATATTTTTGCTATGACACTTTTTTTTTTTTGACAGTTTTTTATACTTCCCGCTTATATTTCAGTGTTTGTGAATACTTTACTTTGCAAGGGCTCTTAATCTCCTTGTGAATAAAATCTCTCACATACTCATTTTCTACCGCTTATCCGAACTTCTCGGGTCACGGGGAGCCTGTGCCTATCTCAGGCATCATCGGGCATCAAGGCAGGATACACCCTGGACGGAGTGCCAACCCATCACAGGGCACACACACACTCTCATTCACTCACACACTCACACACTATGGACAATTTTCCAGAGATGCCAATCAACCTACCATGTATGTCTTTGGACCGGTGGAGGAAACCGGAGTACCCGGAGGAAACTCCTGAGGCATGGGGAGAACATGCAAACTCCGCACACACAAGGCGGAGGCAGGAATCGAACCCCGACCCTGGAGGTGTGAGGCGAACGTGCTACCGTGCCCCCTTAATAAAATCATATTAATAATATTATCGGCATTTCAACGTAAAAACAACGGGTTTGGAAAAAACGCAAACAGCTCAGGTCTCGGATGAATATGAAAAACATGAAAATCGTGACACTGTATGCTGTGAATAATGAATTCAGTTCAAAAAATATGAATCAAGAATGCTTACATATGACTTTAGCATTATGGATTTTAACACTGAAAAACAGATTCAACATGAATAAATGCTAAATAATTAATGCTAGGAATTATGTTGTCTTCAAATGACTGGAGGCTAAACGACTGCGTAATGATTGTAATACAGTTGGTTATTAAACGAATTATAAGAATTATCTGTGAGGGATGTAACCGGATAAGAAGAATACACATATTTAGGTACACATATTTATATGTAGAAATAAACAGCACGTTATTATGATATTCCGTACTTTTTTTTCGACGATTTTGATTTGATTGACACTACAGGTGTGCATCAAGACTGATAGGAGAGAAACAGGTTTCACTTTCATGCGATCTCAAGCGAGCAGTCGGATATAAAGCTTGCAGAACAAAGAAAGTCGCTGTTCATCGACATCCTTGATTGAGTCTTTTCGGTTTAAATTAGTTTAATTTGAGAAATAGAGCCAAGTAGATGTTATAGAAAATATTGAGCTTCAGACAGGCAGGTCCTAGCAAACATAATAACTAACGACTTAAAAAAAGGCAAATTTTCAGATAGATAGATTGATAGATAGATTGATTGATTGATTGATTGATTGATTGATTGATCTCCCAGTTTAGGCCACTTCCACATTGCCGCAGTGTTAAACTCCTTATATCTGTCATTATCAAACTTGTATTTGATCAGCATTACAGCATTACAGCATTACAGCATTACTTTGTATTGAAATAGTGAATGTTACACTGTAAGGGCAAAATTAAGTAGACACCCGACCATCAAAGCCATATGCGCTAGTTGAACATCCCATAACAGGTTTAGTCTCCCTTTGGTGTAATAATATCCTCTGAACACAAAGAATGTCTACGGGGATGATTTGTGTTCATTTAGTTACAAAAGCATTAGGAATATTAGACACTAATGTGTTGTAAGGAGAGCTGGAGTTCTGGAGTGGGTATATATACTGTATATGTGTGTGTGTGTGTGTGTGTGTGTGTGTGTGTGTGTGTGTGTTACTATGGCATTTAGAGATACGCTAACATCTGAAACAGAGCCAAAATTCCATAGCAGCAGAAATGTTATAATTTGGTGCTATGGAATATCTGAGCTTTGTCAGAGATGTTTACATTTACATTTTCATTACATTTATAACATACAGATGTTAGAGCATATCTAATACGATCGGTCGTAACGAACGTAACCCCTACACGATATTTCTCAAATATATTAGCACAGAGGCAAAGTGAAGGCTTATAATACAGTAGACTTGATTTTAAAAGCACTTCTATTTTTTTTACTGGACAACCAATTATAGTCTTCAAGCCGGTCAGCCCCGCCTCATCTCTAAGACAAATGTTTTTGTAATTTCCTTGCTCAGAGTTGCTCCGAGATTGGTCCTGAATCGTTATGAATAAGGGCTCATGTCTTTACAGGCCTTGCAATGAGCACAGGAGCATTATCAGGGTCAGTATAGACAGTTATAATCCTACAGGCATACAGTACAAAATCATCCAATATAATTGATACCAACTTTGTGGCAAAGGTATGGGGTAGAACCACATACGTGATGGATGGTCAGGTCTCCACAAACCTTTGGCCAGATAGTTTATATAGAAGGATTGAGCTTTATTAGGGGGAAAAACTGGCTAATAGGAGGTTATATACAACATATAACAGGTGAGACATGGAAAAGACATTCCTTTACTAATCTGCACATCATCATCAGCAAGGATTAATCACCGTAATCTACTCCATAGTGCTTCATGTATATGTAGTGCACTTCCAATCAGAAATGAGCTTGTTATTATAATAAGGTTTCCATTAATGCAATAATTCCACCCACTCCTTGTCCCCCTGGCTCATTGTGATTAATTACTGAACAACATGATATGACATGCTCTCTACGAACAGGGACTCGGTATCTCTGCTCCATTTGTAATAGCCTCTCTATAATTGTGCATTTTGCTGCATGGTGCCATTGAAGTGTTAGAAGAGTAGTTAAGCTTTTTTTTTTTTCCTCAGTATCTCTGCTTTCCTGCAGCCTGAAGTGGCTGAAATACCCAGCTTTCAGGACTTGCTTGATGACAAAATCAAGATGATAATTAAGAAAAACATCTGTACATAATACATCCTAAATCATTCTGAGAACAGGGATAATCTGTTGCTTTAAAAAAAAAAAAAAAAATCCAGACAAATCTTTACTAAATAAATTTTTTTTTTTTTACATTTCATCAACATTTACCTTAAGACAAACATGACTTCATGATTTCATAATATTCAGAGAAGTAACCAGTTAGAGCGCACTTCATCACTAACACTACACTACAACTGAAATGGTGAACCACGCAAATAAACAGGAAGAGAGTACATCATCGTACAGTCCTCGCACATTTCTGTTCCTAGTCTTTCTAACACCTACACCACAGAGGATGAAGATCATTTGCTTCACTCATTCGTTTTGCTCACACGTAGGCTTGATTTTCATCTCTGTGAATTTTAGGGAGTACTGCAAACCAGTCCAGGAGTACCACTCGATGCCGTCGGCGTAAGACGAGTGCTGGCCTCGTAGGTACTGTCCGTTCAGGTTGGACATGTGGCAGTTCCGGTACCACCAGGCTCCGTGGTAGAAGGATGCACAGTTGTTCTCCGAGTGATCGTTGTCCTTGTCCTTTGTAGTGAACTTCATGCCGTTGTGTTTGAGCAATGAGTCACCTAAAGCAACAGAGACGCGTAGGATTATTGCACCAAACAGAGACTCAGAGTCAATACCAGATTTATTGGAACCTCTCAAGAGAATTACTATAATAGAGGATTTATATCGCTTCATACTAGTATCTCACGGTGTAATGCCTGCGTACTGTCCAGCAAGTGTGTATTGATTCACACTGTCATAGCATTTTGTTATGCTTTACTGTTTCAATGACAATAAATCTAAATTGAATAGAATACAAATGAATGAACACCTCAGCTACAACTTCTTTACCTGAGGCACTAAGACTACTCAAAACCCATCCTTGTATGACCATCACTTCACATCTATGCTTTAATGTCACAGTGAGATCTTGCGACTATGACCAGTGGACTAAACATTATACTGTAAATATGAGTTGGAAGAAATTGTAAGGCTTCCAAAGAGTTAATATTAAAGAAAATTCTAAACACATCACGCTTAATCATCCCTGATTTATGTCGATGGGCTCATCTGTTTTTATTTTTGGGGGGGGGGGGGGGGGACATGGCACTGTTTCGTAATCTGCTGTTAAAATGCAAAGCTCTTACACTCGATTCATAAATGCTGGCAGGCCAGAAAATGTTATTTATTTTTTCAATTTTCTATCCCACCCTCACAATCCGCAGTTGAACCTACAAGACAATTGTTTGAACTGGTTCTTCTATCTGATACAGTTCTGCTCTCCTGTATAGATACCATGTGCTGTACTGTGAGTTTACTGTGTATTTATTGTTCAGTTTGTCTCATATTGGTGTGTATTTTGCAAATTTCCTTGTTGTGGGACGAAGGATTATCTCATTTCATTTCATCTCATTTTATCTCATCTTATCTCATCTCATCTCATCACATCTCATCTTATCTCTTCTTATCTCATCTCATCTTATCTCTTCTTATCTCATCTCATCTTTTCTCATTTTATCTCTTCTTATCTCATCTTATCTTTTCTTATATCATCTTATATCATCTTTGTTCCATGCTACATCATATTAAGTCGCAGTGTCTTTAAAAAAAAGCATTTCATTTCAATGCATTTCTATAAGAAATGACAATCCTTAACCCAATAAAAAATAACCGGTATGTTTTCTAAAAGTCCTAAAAACGATAAATAATAAACAAAATAAATGTATTGCTTTCTAGGAACATTTATAGCCTCGTTGAACATGTTAGTTTTTTCTCCAGTACGAAAATGAAGTACACATTATAGCTGGTTCTGTTTTCACTTTGCCAGAAATTAAGACAACGTACGTAGATTCATGTATAGTGTTATGACAAGTATTTGTCCTTTATTTCTTGTATTTTTGCAAATTTGTTGCACAGATCTTCAAACTAAATCTTAGAGAAAGACAATTCCAAAGGAAAAAATCGTACACCAACTGGACCTGTGTGGGAAAGAAAATTGCTTAAAAATAAAATAAAATAAAAAAATATAATAAATTAAAATAAAATAAAATAAAATAAAAAATAGCACTCTGTCCAGGTTGTATCCTGCCTTGATGCCCGATGACGCCTGAGATAGGCACAGGCTCCCCGTGACCCGAGAAGTCGGATAAGCGGTAGAAAATGAATGAATGAATGAAAATATAAAATAAAATAAAAGCTGCAGGCAACTCTCAGCTCTCTTGATCATGTCAGCATTTAGGATTCCACTATCAGAAAGAGGCACAGCAAAAATACTATCCATAGGAGAGTTGCAAGACAAAAAAAAAAAAAAACACTGCTAAGCAAGAGGAACACAAAGGCTTTGCTTTCAAAACAAAGCTCATCAAACCATGAATTTTTCTCTCTACTATAAAATCCTCAAGGAGAATGTCCAGTCATCAGTCTGTGATCTGAAGCTCAAGTAAAATCACATTACACACAAGATCTGAAGCACAAGACTGACTCCACCACTGTATATCCACCGAAGGAAACAAAATTAAGGTTATGGTCTGTGTCCTGAACCACATAGAGATAGTTTGTGCTCTAATACGGCTAAATTAAAGCAATTCCTCAATGACGAACGGGACAGAATTCTTCCATAGACATGCAAAAGCACGTTGTTGCAGATATCGCTGCTAAAGTTGGCGAAACGAGTTTTTATGTTTTGGGTATAATTACTGTTGTTGCATATTGTTTTCTTTTCAATAAATTAAATTAGCATTTAAAAAGCTGTTTTGTGTTTCCTCAAGTTTTCCTCGTCTTATATTACAGATGGCCTTGGAGGCAAAGAGGAATGTTTCAGAATCGTAGCATTGGTGTCAGCTGTGAGACACCACCTCCATCTGGAAGCTTTTCCTAAGAGGAACAGGGTGTCATTAACGTTGGACTTGATTGCAGTGTGACGAAGGCAAGAAGAAAAAAAAATGTAGAAATAATGTGGGAAGCATAGAAAAATCACTGACTCGCTATGTCTCATTACTTCCCATCATGCAGTTCAATTACTTCGAATAACTGAGACTGATTAAACAGTAAAAACTCTATTGAGTGTAATTTATCACACCAGACACCTTATTCTCATTGTGCTGTACATTATTGTTGTACCTAACCCGCTAAAATATTATTAATTAGCTCATAAGCTTAACAAATGCAGATATAAATGAATCACAAGCTTTGGCTCTAGGCTGTGGGAATTCCCAGCTAGAAAGGTAACAACAGAGTAGAAGACGAGAATAAACACGGCAGTGCAGGACAGGACATGGGGGAAAAACTCCCAAAAAAAAAAAAACATCCGACGAAGCGAGCTGCTCAGTTAAAGTGCCCTTTTTTAAGCTGCGTGATGGACTGCATGTCTCAAGAATGTAATGTGGCTGCGAGTGTTCGGCCTCATCTGTTCTAAACTAATCGGAGCTCTCAGGCTGTGCTGATAAAATCAGGCTTTACTGCAGCACTGTGGTTCATGCTGGTTCTTTTACTGCAGCAAAGGAGATCGTAGCGATATAGTTATGCCATATCATAAAGAAGAGTTACATGCCATAAATCCCTCTCGTGTGCCTCGAGAACTCATCAGTGTGTTTAGTGAGGTGATGAATGACCAGAATAATGGCAGCAGTCAATGAAAAACAAGAGAATGTTAGAGTGTGAAGAGTTTCCATTAACATCTGAGGGCTTTTCAATGTTTGAAATATGTCCTATAATAACCTCCCTTCACAGATAGATGGTCTTCATTTTCAGGTTTAACTCCTCCAAAGTCAGAACCAAGACCAAAGATCATATCTTTCGTGATCTCGTCGTTAATCAAAGAAGTAACCTTAAGCCCTAGTCAGACCAGATTGGATTTACATGGTGAAGTGGGCTAACGTAATTATTAACAGAGTATTTAAGAGTTTTTTTCCTTCATTCCAATTCTTCAAATGAGTCATTTTTACAGATTATACAGCCACTTGACTGGAAGTATTATATTTAGCCTTACAGTAATTTTATAAAATAACCAGTGGAAATCATTCCAGGCAAAATACATCCTATTTGAATTGGCATTTTAGTAAAAAAAATTTTAAACAATCCCATTATATCCGTTGTTCAGTAGACATTAAAGGAAGTCTTCCACAAAAAAAAGATCTCACCAAGTGACCAAAGTATTTCTAGTATGTAAATTTAGAATAAACCAAATCTAAGATTATTAAACCTATTTTTCTCATTTGACATTGTCATTCTATTAGCGGATCATTTTAGCGGATCAATTGCTTAGCATGAGCAAAATGTCGTTCCTGGTGCAAATCATAGTGATACATGATCATTACCGATGTTCTGCTTTCACGTTATTTAAAGTAACAGACATACAGTACTGTATAACCAAAAATCTCACCCAGTCCAAACAGAGCTTTTAAAATCCTAGGCTTTAACCCTTAAACCCTAGTAGGAGTTAATCCGGCTCATTCGCTCACGATTGGTGGAATTCTCCGCAAAACACTATAGTCATGACTACAGTGAAATTTTCACTCACCAGTGCATTTCAAAGCAGAGCAAATCTTAGAAATGTGTATAATTTCATTTTAGAGTCTTCTATTCATACACTTAAATATCATTCACTTGCACATTTGTTGTTGATGCACCATGTTACTCCGTGTTAAATGGCTCTGTGTCGATACCTAGAACAGTCATCAAAGCCGAAGCACCTGAATGGATGAATAAAATTTAAATACCCATTTACTCATACACTTATTCATAAAAATCTCATGATGAATGCATTAGATGATGATTACGCATGCTTTTACTACAGAAGTGCACTACAGAAGATATCAGTGCAGGCAGACACAAAAATCTGGATTTTACCACAAAAACCCTGGTGCATGTCAGCGGCTTTGTGCTAACAGCAAATATAATGAACAGCACTTTCAGTCCTGTGCTTTTACTGATTATAGCCCACGGTGCCCTTCTCTCGGCATCTGTTTGCACACAAGACTGAAGCTTGTGAATTCAAAGGACAAATTTCAAATAGATAAAGTTGGTAGGAAGTGAACGTAGCTGCTCTCATGAGAAAATGTGTGTGTTTTACCGGCTATGTCATTTTTCCTTCAAGAATTACCTTAAGGATAAACAAATTTTATTCACGTTTGATCTGTAACTTAGACAAACATTGCTCAAAGACCTTAAAACCATCACATGGCTTCTGTAACCGCTTTAGGGAATTCAGAAGCGTTTAAGATTTAGTCTCAAATGGTTGCTAATAGCGGTAGATGCTAGTGTTAGATCCGAGTATGCCTTAATTAAAGGTCTTCGAACTAAACTTCTTCAACTTCCTGTTGAATACGGTTTCAATTAACACCTGATTATTCACACCCATGTGCTAATATCCTTCGAAACAGAAAGCCAAAGAGGATTATTGGAAACTAACTCCACTAAACATTAAACTGCCTGCTACTTGCCCTAAAACTTAAACCTCCTGTCCAAACTTGGATTTCTCATTTTGGTGATGTCTGGGCTCTGTGGAGCGGACTTCCATTTGTCGGACACACTATTATTTAGGTTGTCGCGGATACAGAACTTTTTCACCCCAAACATAACCTCAATCTGCCTTTCAGAAAAATTGCATTTCATGGGTTTCTGTTTTTTTTCTCTCTCTCCAAGCCTATGAACCAGATTCGCTCACACAACGTAGCGGGTAATGGTGTAGACGCCCTCCAGACTTAAGGCCACTGCACACCAAAGCGGATGCATTTTATTCATTTGAAAGGTATAAAAAAAAACAACAAAAACAAAAAACATGCTATTTGATGCACAACGGTGTCTGAAAAAGCTTTTTCACAGAAGAAGTGCAATAATTTTACTTCATGGCTTTCTGAAGATGGTGAGCAGCAAATCAAAAAATGACTTCTCAGTTGTTTTAATCTTAGAAAGTCAGAGACAGTGAAAGAAAGAAAATCTGTAATTGGATTCTTTCACTTTTAAAGCTCTAAAAAGTGCAGTCAATTCTGTTTCCTTGTTAAAAAGCATGAACTCCAAAATAGACAAGATAAAAGACTAACACATTTGGAATAAAAATATCTTTATGTTTTGACACCCCAGCATCCCACCAGCAACCATTTTAACTATGTATGTTTTTGATTAAACTCACCTTATACATGGCTATCATGTAAATGTTTAGATGTTTTGTATGTTAATGTTGCATTAATGTTTTGTGCTGACTTTAAATCTATTCATTTTTAATTAAAGTGTGAATAAAAAACACAATATAAGGAAGAAAACACAATGGAATTTGCTGTTATGGGAATTTAAACAACAATGTGTAGAAGTATAGATATTGACATCTATATAAAACCTCTGATTCATTACAGTATATAAGCCAGATCACTACACAAGATATTCATTCATTTGTGTCAGTCCTTAAGCCTTTGTTGTTGTTTTTTTGTTTGTTGTTTTTTTTTGTTCTTTTTTTGCCTGAATGTTTTATTACCTAGAATTGTTCCTCTTTGTTTAAGCTTGTTAATCTTGTTAAATCAAGGTATTACACTTCACCCAGAATGCTGAATTTTTCATCATGACAGTAGATTTAGCACGAATTCAAGCTGGATTTATTTTTATGGCTTCTCAGATGATTAAAGCTCCCAGGTTCGATATCAAAAATCTATTTTTTTGTTAATGAAACTGGCTAATTTGCACTTACACAGATTTCCTTGTCATCAAAACAAATGGTGAATTTTCAACAAATTCGCTGTAGTAATGTATGTTTGAAGTTGTGTGTTTTATTCCTTTTTAAACAATTATTTGAAATGAATCACCGCTTACCACATGAAGATGAAATGGAAGAAGGGGCAACAGTTTTAACAGTAGCAACTTTAACGGGGCAGTACAAATCATTGTGAGCTTGCTAGCAATCTAGCCAACATACTGTAAAATAACTGTTGATTCTTCAAGGTATATTTCTGCTAGTGGAGCAAAAATAAACAGAAGCGTTGACCGTACTGTGTTTGAAAGGTCACTTACTCGATATTAATGCTTGTTTATTGTATAAAAATTGTAAAACTATTGTATAAAAGTCACACATGCCTACATGCTAATAAACAGGAACATCAGCAACATATTTGCTTAAATAGAACAGTTTACCACTGATCACATTTTTCGATTAATTCGAAAATGCTTACTTTTTTCACCAGTTTATAGTTACGTTTATTGTTGATCTTAATGTTATATTTATTCTTGAAAAATAAATAATAAAAAAAACTAAATAAATAACGTTTTCATGTTACCAAGAAGCCGATAAGCATAAAGTCCGCTGTCCTCTGACAACATGCTAACACTAGAGACTCCTTCCAGAAATGCTTAAAACCTTCATCCATTTTTTTCCTTGTCAAACAACAACAATGTTTTTTTCCAGCTTAAATGATCTAGAGAATCCACCAGTAAAGTCCTCGTGATATAGTCGTTACTATAGAAACAAAAACATATCTGTCATGATTCAGCTCGGACTTTGGCCACGTGCAGTTTTGTTTGTTTCTCGTCACGTGTCTGCCCCGCCTTCGTCTGCTCCTTCCTGTCACCACACCTGCTCCTCATTGTGTCATGATTGTCTTGTGTATTTAATTGTGCCGCGTTGCCTTGTGCAGCGCGGAATCTACTGTTGTCCTGTCTTGTCTTCAGTCTGTGTCATGTTTCGTGTTCCCTTTGTTATTAAACCCTGTTTTGTTTTGCTATCCTGCGTCTGGGTCCGCTTCCTGCCCCGCGTCATGACAATATCGGAACAAGCGAATTAATTATATTAAACCTCAGAGCAGACACAGCTGTCCGAGCCTCTGTTATAGAAAACGAATAAACCTGTTCTGACCAATCAGATATGGGGAATCTGTGTTAAATACTGTAAGACAGCATTCAATAACCCCAGCCTTCAGTCACTATAACTCATACATCTTTGTGTATTTGTTCATTTGTTCTTCACATACAGTTCACGATTGTGATTTTTTTTTTTTATTTCCTCCTCTAAGCTCTTCCCTAAAGTGAAGCAATACCTGATGCAGGACAATGGTTATTTTATGATGCACAGCTATTTATGCTTGATCTAGAAGTGATGTTCAATAGAGATATACACAGCTAGAGGTGACAGAAGAGGCCAACAATATTGTTTGTCTTGGAATTACAGATAAACATGAGTGATCAATTCTAGCAAAAACTTTTCTGTTAATAAATAGAAAAACACAATCAGAAAGATCGAGGAGGCTGAAAGGACTTAGCTTTTAAATACTTAGTGCAGGAATTGCTGCATTATGGATGTTTTGAATCAGAAACCTGAAGGCATCCTGATTAATTAGAGAAGAGTGTAAGCAGCCTTCGCTTCCTGATTTATGTTAATAGAGTGTTTGTTTATGACTCTCATAATAATGAACTGTCTGCTTTCTTGAAATACCATTTACTGTATGCATTGTGATGCTTCATTATCACTGCTCTTTTCGATGCTCTGAAGGTCAGATCTCTAAGTTTGGATAGCGACGGAAATGAGGAACCCAAAACAGGTCAAAGAAGAAACCCAATTACTGACTTGAGGACAGTGCGGTTAAAGCCTTTCTGTAGCTAGGTTTAGATTTCTCTGTCTTATTATTGATTAATCAAACAGAATATTCTATTTTTTCCAACTTCAATTTGTGGCATTATGGTAGCAGAGAGAAATAATAGGCGATAGTCGAATTTAGCCTATTACGAGATGATGGGTTGCTAAACAAGAATCTTACAGAATCTTAAAACAAATTTTTCTAAACTCCATTTTGGTCCAAATGTCAGATTTTCTTGTCCCGTCCCTCAGACTCAGACTAAAAAAAAAGAAAATACACTTTTTACTGCATTTATTTCTTTACAATAATAGCATACCAAACAAAGGTCAGCCTATTTTTTTCTGCCAAAGGAAAAAGGCTTGATAGTGTGCAGCTCTTTTGTACCGCATGTGACTGTAGAATAGACAGAAAGAATTTTACACTCCATAAAGCATTCCAGTATAATGCATTTGTGAAAGGGTTCCTCCTTCGCCATGAATCTAAAAGAGGCTAGTCCTCACTATAGCGGCTGAATGCTAAAGCTCTCCGGACAAAGAATGAACCTACCAGCGGTTCCTGAGTAGTCCGCTATGCTCAACGGGTAGCCGTCCTCGTCCGGGTCAACGGAGAACAATCCAACGCCGAAGGATCCATACTGCGCGAAGGAAGTGCTGTTCTCAAAGTCCTCCAGGTCAATCCTCAACTCATAATTAGCCTGGATGGTCAGAGCATGAATCCGCTTCAGACCTGTAAAATAAGAAGGAGGTCATGTCAGGCATTGTATAAAGGAACGTTGCAGTAACGGTACTCTTATGCAGTACTTTTACGCAGTTCTGGAATCTGCAGACTTCATTTTTAAATTGTGTTTTTTACGATAAATTTTGACACCTTTAAAACACAAGAGCTGAAAATAACAATCATCCATATAGCCGAAGAAGATTCTAATCACTGTTCCTGTTAAAGATTCTAATAACTCTTATACTTTTTAGAAACTGCCATTTGAATTGAATAGCTAGTTTTTTCTCTTTCTCTATTTAATGGATTTGTTTTGGATTGCTTTAAACGATATAAACTTGACTGCACAATCTGTATATAAAATTGCAGTAACATAACGTTATTTAAAAAAATTTAAGCTAATCAATCCTGGTTAAGGAGTCTGATGGAAATGAAATGACAAGGAAATAACTTATTGGATTTTCATGACTAAATGGATATTTATTGTATAAAAAGCCCTGCGAACAATTTACAAATAAATTCATTGATATGTAGCTTAATAAATAAACTTAATAAACAAACTTGATTAAGACAGAATGGGTTAAAGTTTGGAAGCTCTAAAACCTGGACACGTCTCATCATATCCGGGGTTATAAACAGAAGCATTGTCGTAGCTGCTGTATAGATAGTACTGTAGCAGCTTGTCTTGTTTCAAAGGTTAAGTGTGTAGATTAACAAAGTTTCACTTCATTGTTAATAGTAAAGTCAATGGTAAAGTTTAGAATTTGGAGGTTTAAGTCATATGTATGTATCTAAAAGATCTGACCAGATCTCTATATCAATATGTCTACTCCAACTGCAGTACAATTTTATACCCAATATTCCTTACTCTGGCTTCACAGATGAGTGCGTTCCATCTGCAGGAGTCCAAGATTTGCTAACTGCAGAGCTTCTCACTCCAAAAACAACATATTGTGCACAGGGGATACTAGAAAAATGCCCGAAAGAGCCCGGTAATTATTAGCATAAAATTGCAGAATTAATAACAAGACTGCCTTCAGGGGAAAAAAGGGGATTTCTGAATCCCTCTCTGAAGTTAATACTTTCACAGCATCTCACAGCACATTTCTTGCCGTGCGATTCACACCAGAGGAGATGCCAGATCGATTTCAAATTAACTCAAACTCGAATAGAAACGGCTCTGGAAATGGGGTTAATAAAATGAGGTTCCAAATGGGTGAAGACAGCGAGGCTGTGATGATTTTTTTTTTATGTCTCCGAGTCCTGTGAGAGCGAGAGAATGTCGAAACTCTGTCAGAATAATAAGATGGCTATATTGACTCTTATCATGAAGAGGATAAACGTGGTAGGGTGTGACCTGCAGGCGAGCATATCTATGCGACCTATCAAGCATAAACCCCACCCTAATGGCTTCTACACTGAGTAAATGGATGGTTTGTTCATGTTGGATGGCTGCTTCACCCCAGAGCGCCAGTCCAAGGCAGAGACGACTGATACATCTGAGTCATCAGCTGGTGTAATGGCCTGGATTACAGGGCAGGCACAAATTTCTTTATAAATAATTGTATTGTAATTGTCTAATTTTATAATGCAAAGAAATCATTTCTGTCTGGTCTTATATCACTAACTAATTGGGATAAATGCTCTCCATGTTACGTACTACTCAAAGTTACAATACTACATAACTATATATATATATAATGTAAAGCTTTAAGACTTTCCTTACATGTACATGTGGAAAAGTATTCATGTCACGTCACTAGATAAGAAATGCTCATCTCATCACTGACAGTGGTTCCAGCTGCAATTCAAGTTATTCAAATACTTTAAAATATTGTTTCTATGGTAACCAGTCAGTTTCCCCTGGATTTAACTGGAATCATGTAATTGCAATTTTGCCCATTCATATTGTTTTCTGCAAAAAAAAGCACAAAAATATCAAGTTGCATCACAAAACAAACAAACAAACAAACAAACAAAAAAGAACACTAAAACAGGGAAACTGACTGGTTACCATAGAAAAACTCTTTTAGTGTTCTTTTGTTTGTTTGTTTGTTTGTTTGTTTGTTTTGTGATGCAACTTGATATTTTTGTGCTATTGTTTTTTTGCAGAAAACAATATGAATGGGCAAAATTACAATTACATGATTCTTCTACCACTGTAGACACATACTACATGTAATTACTCAATATGATAGGTGTACTCATGTTTAACGCACGTGAATCAAAGAGGGATTTGGCCGAACGTGTGTAGAGATGATGGCACACGAAACGTCAGTGCTTATGTGGAAAATCGGAAAAAAAAATTGCAAGCTCTTTAGACTACCTCAGTTTGCTTAACCGCTGTGATCACATAATTACAAAATAATAGAGAGACTGAGTAACAGCTCATTCACAGGGTTGTGTATGTTGGGCATAATCTATAGCTTACGGCTAAAAAATCACTGAATTTTGAAAAGGTTTTAAGACACTGATATAGTAATGCTTTCTGTTGTCACTTACTCCATATTAAAAGTTGTAACCCGGTATTAAGCATGTTCTTTAGAGGTTCTGAGTAGGATTGGACATTTGTGGAAACTCATTACGTTCTATGTCCACTCAGAGGACCCTTATTTATTTATTTATTTATTTATTTATTTATTTATTTATTTATTTATTTTTGATGCCTCTCTGATTCTTTTCCAAGACACGCTGCTTTCTTTTCCCTATTCACTGAGTCTATATAATACCTAGCAAAATCAAAATTCTAACACCAACCTTTTAGCCTTTAATATTCTCAGACTTTGTCAAATTTACTGTATGAACTAAATACTCCTGAGTTTCAGCCCCGCCATGATTTGTTAAAGTGAGTTTAGTCTTATTATTTTTTTATTGATATGACCTTGAATTTATCCTTGTGTACATACGCAATGTAAAATGTTCACAATTAGCTATGGAGAAATGCAGTTAGAAGTTAGTTACCGTTAGAAGAATAACAGTTTGCAGACTGTTGATCACTATTAGGAAAAAGTGACGCTAAATTCAATAGATTTATAAAGTTTAGATGGACAAACTGAAGCCTTTATTTTGTCACATATACGTTACAGCACAGTGAGATCACTTTCTTCACATATCCCAAATTTGGAAGTAACTTTGGTCAGATATGATGCAGCGCCCCTGGAGCAGAGAGGGTTGAGTGCTTTGTTCAAGGGCGCAACAGTGGCAGCTTGGCAGTGCTGGGGCTTGAACACCAAACAACAACCCAGATCCTTAACCGCTTGAGCCACCACTGTCCGTAATGATGTCTTATTATGCTACATGAAGAGTGCAGGATTAAAGTGGCTCACCTTTTTCCTCAGGTGGCACAGTTTTATCTTTTTCATGACAGAACAAACAGCAAAAAGTCATTGTTACATTACATTTTTACTAATTTCCATTTTCAGTCATTGATATGATGTGTTCACGGGGAGCCTGTGCCTATCTCAGGCGTCATCGGGCATCAACGCAGGATACACAAGGACGGAGTGCCAACCCATCACAGGGCACACACACTCTCATTTACTCACGCAATCACACACTACGGACAATTTTCCAGAGATGCCAATCAACCTACCATGCATGTCGTTTCACCAATTGGAAGGTTGTGAGCTTGAATCCCAGATCTACAGTACCAAGCTGGGCTCCTGAGCAAGGCCCTTAACCCTTAGGTGTATAAAGTTTAAGTTGCTCTTGATAAGGTTTGTCTGGTCAATGTAACAGGAACACAAGTACACCTTCTCATCAAGGACAGGTGACAATTAAAACAAACCTGACAGCTGAAGAAAAAAAAAATCACCTGGTCTTCCTCCAGTCTTTATCCATCCAGTTCCATCAAACCTGTAACCATAACAGCCTCAGATTCCTCTATTTGGCTAACAGTGGCAGAACCTGAAGTGGTCATTTGCTGTTGAAGTCCATCCACCTGAAGGTTTGATGTGCATGCTGAGATGTTTTTCTGCTCACCACCGATGTACAAAGTGCTTATTTGAGTTACTATAAACTTCCTGCCAGCTCACACCAGTCTGGTGAATCTTTTGTGAGCTCTATGATCAACAGGGTGTTTCAGCCTGCAGAGCATCTGAGCACAGGATGTGTTTTTGTTTTGTTTTTCTTTTGATTGTCACACCATTCTCTGTAAACACTAGACATCATTGTGTGTAAAAATCCCTACAGATCATCAGTTTCTGAAATACTCAAACCATCCCATCTGTACCAGTATAACAACGGCACAGTTAAATACACAGAGCTTCCAATTTCTCCCCATTCAGATGTTTGACATGAGCATTTCCTGAAGCTCTTGGTCTGTATCTACATGTTTTATGCACTCTTTTATGGAGAGATAACTGCATGAATTGCAGGTTATTGTGCAGGTTAACAGCATTTTTGTGAGATCCTGAAGGACCGTAATTAATGTTTATATAAATTATATAAACAGTCAGATTGGATGTTGTTCGGTGTCAAATTTTGCTAGACTCGTGTTTGCTGGAATCAGTGACAGTCACCACTGAAACACATTTTTTGTTCTTTCTGACTTATATCTGGAAGTTCATGTAGAAAGATAGAAGCTACTATATATATATTAAAATAAAGACAAAGCAGCTAGGAAGACAATACAAGTATAAACACAAAAATAAATAAACATAATAATAAATGATTACTTAGATCATTGAATAAAATAATATAAATAAAAGAAATATTTTCCATTGTTTTATATATATATATATATATATATATATTGCACACTTCCCCAGGTGTTTTTTCCTAGTCTTTGATTGTCTCCGCCTTGTAATTGGTTCTTGTTCACTATATCTACTTTTGTTTGTCCACTTGCCTGGTGTTAGTCGTTGTTGGTGTAGTATGTTGTCTGGTTATGTCTCTGTTCCCTGTTCCGTCCTGTTTTTGCCTGCCTATCTTTTGTTTATTTCTTGTTTTGGTTTAGTTCAAACTGCACTTGGATCCTCACTCGCCTTTGTCTCGCTGTGACATATATATTCATTCATTCATTTTCATTCATTTTCTACCGCTTTATCCGAACTACCTCGGGTCATGGGGAGCCTGTGCCTATCTCAGGCGTCATCAGGCATCAAGGCAGGATACACCCTGGACGGAGTGCCAACCCATCGCAGGGCACATACACACTCTCGTTCACTCACACACTCAGGACAATTTTCCAGAGATGCCAATCAACCTACCATGCATGTCGTTGGACTGGAGGAGGAAACCGGAGTACCCGGAGGAAACCCCCGAGGCACGGGGAGAACATGAGAACACACACAAGGCGGAGGCGGGAATCGAACCCCGACCCTGGAGGTGTGAGGCGAACGTGCTACCCACTAAGCAACCGTGATCCCGACATATATATATTGTAATAGAAAAATGTTGTGAATAACAAAAATGAACATTGGACACTCACATCAATACACTCACACACCTGAAATTAGGAACAGCAAGGATAACAAAGGGGGATTGAACTGTTTTCCAAACTGCACCCTAAGCCTAAAAGATAAGAACTTTGCAGATGTATGGGAAATGACATTGTGACCGTTGCCCTGCCTGTGAAATGACAAGATTAGAGGATGACAAGATCAGTGGAAGAGGCCACACGAACACATTATTATGAACCTTGGGTCCAGCATCTTGTATAAATAGAGAACTGCTTTTCAAACCAACTAACTCGCTCTGTTCAGACTTGGGTCGGGACAGACTGACTTCACACTTGCAAGTGTATTGAATAAAGAAGTTTGATACTCCACAGGATTCTGCTACGTTCTTCTCTGCAACTTAGGAAAAGTTTACTTGAACTATTATTTCTGATTAATAGAATTGATTTTCCTCCACAATATATATATAAAAGTAAAAATAATTCAAATTAATATTTTAACATTTTAATTGTACACAATTGTAACATTAAATTAGTGTTGAATAAATAAATTGAAATAATCATATCTCAGTAAAAAGTGTATCGTGTGTAAGTTAGATTATATCACAATGGCGATGTTGTATTATGTCATTCAGCTGTATGGGAAAAGACTCTTTATGTTTTCAACATGTGCTAAGCGACAATAAGAAAAATTCACTTAACATTCAGTGCATCTTCACACACACACACACGAACACATACACACGAACACATACACACACACACGTCCTCATTCCTGCCCCCATTCATGCATTCATCATGTGGTGTCATGTGGCAGCAACATAATGCATAAAATCTTGCAGAAACTGGTCATGAGCTTCATTTATGTTCCCATCAAACATCAGATGGGGGGGGAATTGATCTCAGTGACTTGTGGCATGGATGTTGGTGTCAGACTAGCTGTAATCATTTAAAACTTCTGATCTACTGTTGTTGTTTTTTCAGTCAGAGTAGCAGCACCTTGTTGATGATTGAGATCAAAATTGACTAGACATACAGGCTGGAGCTGACAGAAAGGATGTGTTAACTTAAATAACCACTCTCTACAACCCTGATGAGCAGAAAAGCCTCTCATAATACACAACAAAGAACACCTCGATGCAAATGAGCTACAACAGAGGACACATAGATCTCTATAGTTTATACATCCTGGCATGAAAAACAAAATCCTTCCTGAGTAGATGGTAAAACATTGACAGGAAGTCTAGAGTGACTCAAATAAGTATTTTTTTTTAGGGTATCATATCTGATGCTACATTAGCAACAGGTTCTCTACTAGATAGAAAGTAGAAAGATAGTTGGGGTGAAAAGGAGGTATTTTTTTCCCCAATACATAAATAAATCCCAAATACTGACCTTGTACATGTTTCTAAACCCGTGTAAGGTATGAACATGGATAAAACAATAAGCCATGCTAAATAAAGCTAACAAGCAATGAGGTTTGTTAGACTTATTTTTTTTTTTATCCATGCGAATCCGTACTGTTTACACATGACAGTGTCTTATATTCTCACTTCTACTCGGTTTACCTCAGTTTACTCTTGTCAGCCACTAGAAAAGAAAAGCTACACATTCTGCCACAATAAAGAGGTGACTGACGGGCAGGTTATTTCCCACTCGTTTTATGTGTGCAAGAAGAAAAAAAAATGGTTGGAATGGAAACTATTGCAGCTGAATTTAAGAACTGATTCTGAAGTCGTGACGATGTCATTTTTAAAATGGGACTTTTCTCTAAATTCATCACGAAAAAACAAACTAGCTTATTTAAAATTGTAGTCTGGGGTTAATATCTATCGAGGTGGCAATACTGTGCATTTTCACACAAAGTCTCTTGCACAAGTACAGGGCTCTCAAGGTTTGAAGACAGGCAAGCGTGACATCTCCACCGTGCCCCCACACCATGCCCCCCACGCCCCGCCCCCCACGCCCAAAAAAAAAAAAGTTATTTTTAACTTTACAATTTACAATTAACCACAATTTAACCAAATACAGAGCATTTGTTTAATTTCCATTTATTAATTTGTGTGTGTGTGTGTGTGTGTGTGTGTGTGTGTGTGTGTGTGTGTGTGTGTGTGTGTGTGTGTGAGAGGTGTTATGGCTTGTGTTGTTTATTGTGTTTGTTGCCTTTTTGGACTCCTTTATCATTTGTAATGTTGCTCCCATTTAAAACAGTTCAGCTCAAGCCCAGACATTTTTAGGGTCATGACTGAGGACAATGTCCCGTACAGAGACAAGCTGTTTCGTGTTGAGGTTTTGTTCAAACCGATCATTGAAAATACCCTCGCTAATGAATGTTTTTTTTTTCATCGGTTGTTGCGTCTTACCCAGATAGTGCTATTTTCTGATTGGCTGTTGTGTAGCCTCTGTTTTTGATTGGCTGATAAGTGTCAGGCTTGACTAAGAACACCAGGGGAGACGCGCTTGATTCCTGCCCGGTTCCATAGAGACAGCGGTGCGGACTGAAACGTTTTGGGCACTGAGGCATATTAAATATATGATAAATAGTCAAAAAGTTTTTCTGTGTGAGAAATAGAATGTGTGGTGGGAGAGCGTGAAAAAAGACCAAAATGCCCTGCAAGTATATCACGATCATGGAAGGCATTCGATACGATACACGATACGATAAACTTTATACGCATAATTACAAAGTTACTGTATTCAATGTCTACAAAAAGTACCGAAACAATATGTATAATAAAATAATAATAAACATAATAATAAATGATTACGTAGATCGTTGAATAAAATAATATAAATAAAATAAATATTTTCCATTTTTTTAATAAAAAAAAAGAAAATACTATTTAAAAAAGTAAAAATAATTTCAATGAATATTTTAACATTTTAATTGTACACAATTTTAACATTAAATCGGTGTTGAATTTTTTAAAATAAATAAATTTAAATAATCACATCTCAGTAAAAAGTGTATCGTGTGTAAGTTAAATTATATCACAATGGTGGTGATGTATTATATCTCTCAGCTGTTTGGGGAAAAATAGCAAGACGGAGTTTTGAGGTGAACGCTATCGAATACTTTGTGCCCTTTGTTTTTATTTTTATGACACAGAGATCACAGGAGTTACATCCATCTGTTTTTTACCGGCTCGTACATTTTATGTGATGACTTTACAGGTCACTTAGACAGCACTCGCACAAAGTGAAAGGGAAAAAAGGAAAAGATGTGTCATAATTACAAGGTCAGGCAAGTGGCGGGTAAAATCTCTGGTTAAACTGTAATTTTTACCAAGGCACAATTTCCCCTGCCTCTTAAACTATCAGATATCCTTCATGACTTTTGTATATATAAAGGTTTAATATTGAACTATTTAAATATTAAACGAATTATTCTTCTCACAGATTTTATTAATAAATGAACAGTTTATCATATATGATATGAAAACGAGTGAATCTTTTTTGCCCACTGACTTATGTGTGTTAATTAACAAAGCTGTTTTTTTTTTTTTTTTTACAAAGCATGCATGCAGATGTTTTGCAGCTGAGCATCATGACACTTAGATTCACTCTCCTGTTCTCTCCATGCAACGAAACTGGGTCATTATTTTTTAATCAGAGTTTCCGTCTGCGTGCCAGGAGACAGTCTGGTACTCATGGGAGAGCTTTTGAGAAACAGGTCTCATTTGTGTAGATGTTCTTCTCGGCATGTTACACGAGACAGGAGGAGAGGAAAGAGACAAACTCTTTAGTATATAAATACACACACAGCTCGTAAACACGTACACTATGCTACTACCTGTTATCACTCACATGCCAACTCTGCGTGCACACATACACACACACACACACACACACACACACACACACACACACACCTCCTCTAGCAATAGCATAACTAAACACACACCTAGCACTCATCTCCTTATTGGGGTTCTGAACATTTGATAATTAAGTGACATCTCTTTCCAAAATAAAGCTTTTTTTTTGCCATAGCACACTTACAGTACAAACAAACCCACACACGCGCGCACACACACACACACACACACACACACACACACACACACACACACCTCCTCTCGCAATAGCATAACTAAACACACACCTAGCACTCATCTCCTTATTGGGGTTCTGAACATTTGATAATTAAGTGACATCTCTTTCCAAAATAAAGCTTTTTTTTTGCCATAGCACACTTACAGTACAAACAAACCCACACACACACACACACACACACACACACACACACACACACACACACACACAGCTACTTCTTATTTTATACATTTTTTTTCCACCATTTTTCAAGAATTTAACTCATGCATTGCAAATTGTTTGCTGCCATGTGCGCAACTCCATGCAAATCAAGAGGTGGATGGTTTAATTAGTTCTACTATTCGTTATATTTTTAAAGGCTGAGAAACCAGCAAATATGTCTCTGCTTCAGTGGCTTTCTGGTACATGAGCCTGACACACCGTCCTGTTGCTGTTTCACCGGTTCGCAGGGCGGAGGATAAACCCATCCATGGGAAACCAGAAAACAAGACTCAAAGGCTATGAATTTAAACAAAATATAAAGCCCCAAGCACATACCGTGTACCAAAATCCTCCTCTCTGTGTGCAGAGACAGAAATCAGGGATCAAAACAAAAGCTTGGTGAAATAGCTATCTAGACATAGTGAAAGTCTTGATCCCATTTGGCTGCAAAGATGCAGAGATGTCTGAATCTGCTCGAGATGCATTGTGGAAGTGTGATGAGGGTCAGCAAAAAAAGTTTAACTCATTTTTATCTTTTCCTTTTTTTATTTATAACCTACGGAAACAGAAAATTGATTGAATAGCTACTGGGAGATGTGGTAGCTCAGAAGATTGTGAGTTTGAATCCCAGGGCAACCAACATGCCACTCCTGGGCCCCTAAACAAGGCCCTTAAGCCCTTAGTCGCTCAGCTATATACTGTAAGTGAGATAAATGCTAGTCACTCTGGATAAGGGTACAGTATATGCCAAATGCTGTATATACAGCACATAATATATTATACCAATGTAGATCCATCTACAGTGCCTTGCAAAAGTATTCATACCCGCTGAACGTTTTCACATTTTGACACGTTACAAAACAAACAAAAATGTATTTTATTAGGGTTTTATGATAGTCCATAAACCTGTTTACATGCTGCTTACATCCTGTTTTGCACACTTTTTTTACTTTTTTGCTCTTTGCACACACTGTCTAATCATTTCCGTCGTTTTGCACATACTGTACGATATTTCAGCAGTTTGCTGTTTTTGCACAAACCCTATACATTATCTCAGGGACCTGCTGCTGAGAAACTGTGTTCATTCTAGTATTACTGTACGCAATATTGTCTGAACATACAGTATTTACTCTGGTCGGTCGGCGCTCTTTCTGTTTATTGTCTTTTCTGTATTGTCTTTTTTGTATTTTTTGTATTGTCTTGTAACTTTTTGTCTGCACTGTCTTTTGTTCTGCATTGTCTTGTTGTCTTGTCCTGCACTGTTTGCACCAGGTTGCACAGCTGCACTTTATGTGGCTAGGACTTACTTACTAACTTCTTAGCCCTGTCTTATGTTTGTGTTATGTTGCTGTCTGCGTTCTCATTATCTGTTTTATGTAGCACCACGATCCTGGAGAAACGTTGTCTCATCTCACTGTGTACTGCAACAGCTATATATGGTTGAAATGACAATAAAAGCTTCTTGACTTGACTTGAAAATGATAAATGGTGTCCAGATTTTCTTTACGAACAAATATCTGAAAAGTGTGGAGTGCATTTGTATACAGCCCCACGGAGTCAATACTTTATAGAACCGCCTTTCACTGCATTTACAGCTGCAAGTCTTTTGGGGTATGACTCTACCGGCTTTGCACATCTACAGAGAGGGAAATTTTTGCCCATTCTTCTTTGCAAAATAGCTCAAGCTCAGTCATATTGGATGGCGAGCGTCTGTGAACAGCGATTTTCAGGTCTCGCCACAGATTCTCAATTGGATTTAGGTCTGGACTTTGTCTGGGCCATTGTAACACATGAATGTGCTTTGATCTAAACCACTCCATTGTAGTTCTGGCTGTATGTTTATGGTCATTGTCTAGCTGGAAGGTGAACCTCTGCCTCAGTCTCAAGTTTTTTGCAGACTCTAACAGGTTTTCATCTAAGATTGCCCTGTATTTGGCTTCATTCATCTTCCCATCAACTCTGACCAGCTTCCTTGTCCCTGCTGAAGAAAAGCATCCCCACAACATGATGCTGCCACCACCATGTTTCACGGTGGGGATGGTGTGTTCAGGGTGATGTGCAGCGTTAGGTTTCTGCCACACATAACATTTTGAATTTTGGCCAAAAATTTCAATTTTGGTCTCATCTGACCAGAGCACCTTCTTCCACATGCTTTTCTGTGTCCCCCACATGGGTTGTCGCAAACTGCAAATAGGATTTCTTATGGCTTTCTTTCAACAATGGCTTTCTTCTTGCCACTCTTCCATAAAGACCAGATTTGTGGAGTGCACGCCTAATAGTTGTCTTGTGGACAGATTCTTCCACCTGAGCTGTGGATCTCTGCAGCTCCTCCAGAGTAACCATGGGCCTTTTGGCTGCTTCTTAATGCTCTTCTTGCACGGCCGGACTTTAGTAGTAGTAGTAGCCTTTATTGTCACAAGTACCGTGAAATTAGCCATCAACCTGTCCAACATACAATACATACAATATGACAAGGGGGGGACAGGACAGGAAGACAGGGAATTTGAAAAGAAATACAGCATAACATGAGGGAAGGGAGGAGAAAAAAAACAACCCCCAGACTATACTCCAGAGGAAGTACAGTGTGGGAACAGGAAAAACACCTCAGCAACATAAGCACATAAACAGTACGCCATAAACACACGACTTGCAACAGGGGAGGGGAGTGGGGGGTGGAGGTCATCCAGCACAGGCAAGCAGCCATCAGGGCCTGCAGCCTTTCTACGGCGCTGGTCACAGACCCGCTTGTCAGACTGGCGGTACGAAGCGGCGAAGGCGTGGGGTGGGGGTGGGGGTGGGGTGAGTGCATATCTTTATATATGTGTGTGTGTGTAAAAGTGTAGGCCTGAAGAGTCGTCACTCCCAGCATCCAATCTTGGTGCCTCCGTCCGCAAGATTGTCATAGCGATACACAGCAAATTGCCATGGAGACAACCTTGATTAGGTCCTAGAGAGAGTCAACATCAGCAGGTGTCTGTGGAAGTGGGGGAAGGAACGCAAGAGAGTCCCGCTGCAGTGCTCTGTTGGGGGAGTTGTTGTTCCAACAGTGGCCTTAGCCAAGGCCAGTGCTGGTTGAGGGGAGCTGAAAGCAGATAAGATTGGGATTGTTTGGTCTTGGGGCGAGTAGACGCATTCCAATTTACACGACTACTCTCTTAGTCCATTCTGGTCTCCATTTTTCTTTCCAAAGCAGTGAGTTTCTCTCTGATGTCAACCAAAGATCCAAAGCAGTGAGCTTTACCGTGATGTTATCCATATTGCGGTTATTAGTCCCAGCCTCAGTGCTGACCGCTCTGCCCACTGCATCAATCATGACGGGCAGCCTTGGGAGATTTTGAAAAGCTGTTACCGTTTTCTGATTTCGTCGATAATCCAGGGCAATGCCTAATCCAATCAGCAGAACTCCTGTTATCATGGTTCCGAATAGGTAGATATCTTCAATGTCCTCCACGGAAAGAGGCACCAGACACACGACCCGCCACCTCTCCCACGCGTCCATCGTATAGCCAGCTGCGAACATTCCAGCAGGGCAGTCAGGTTCCCCCGAACCCAAGCTTCTCGTCGAGAAGATGGTGTCAATTGCGTTGAGAGACCAGTTTATCAAATCCATGATATTTTAGTTTGGAGAGCAGTGCGGAGAGAGTCTTTTAAAGTATAAGACAGTAGACGAGACGAAAGAAGCAAAGCAGGGAAAGTAAGGGGAGGACAGGGAGAGAAAATGCGACCGCTTCGTTGAGAGCCAAAGAGAAGAGGTGGAAGGCCATGTCTTGGTAGGCTTGCAGTTGTGCCATACTCTTTCCATTTCCGGATGATGGATTGTACTGTGCTCCGTGAGATGTTCCAGGCTTGGGATATTGATTTATAACCTAACCCTGTGTTAAACTTCTCCACAACTTTATCCCTGACCTGTCTGGTGTAATCTTTGGTCTTCGTGATGCTGTTTGTTCACTAATGTTCTCTAACACACAGAACAGCTGTATTTATACTGAGATTAAAGTACACACAGCTGCACTCTATTTACTAATTAGGTGACTTCTGAAGACCTTTGGACACTATTTATAATTTTCATTCCACTTTACAATCAAGTGCCACTTTCTTTCTGTCATGACACGGGGTGGAAACGGACCCAAACGCAGGATAGCAAAACAAACAGGGTTTAATAACAAAGGAAACACGAAACACGACACGGATTAGAGACAGGACAAGACAACAGTAGGTCCCCGCGCTGCACAAGGCAACGAGGCACAGTTAAATACACAGGGTAACCACAGAATAGGAAACAGGTGTGTAGACAGGGAGGAGCAGACGAAGGCAGGGCAGACACGTGACGAGGAACGTAAACAGATGCACGTGGCCAAGGTCCGGGCTGAGTCCTGACACTTTCGGCCTATTTCATAAAATCCCAATAAAAACATTTTTATTTGTGGTTGTAACGTGTCAAAATGTGAAAAAGTTCAGTGGGTATGAATACTTTTGCAAGGCACTGTATACTGAAAATGCATGTCATTTTACATATTTACATAAATACATAATATCAGTGGGACACAGTGAGACTGTACCCCGATCATGGAATAACCCATGAGAATCTGTGTGACTCACAACCTTTTACCTTCCTTCTTCACCATCAAGGCATTGATCTAATGTGCATTGTGAAATCAGGCTTAGAGCTCCTTCTGATACTATCCAAAATCTTATCAGGAATATATATCCTATATATCCGCTTCATGTTTTGCAGGTTATTACCCGATTCGCTGTCTCCATCATTCAGCTTCTTGTTCTCTCTGAAATGCTTCGCTAAGTATAAATTACTGTTCATTACTGCTTTCAGGTCCACTGCAAGAGCAAGAAAGAATTACAGCATCCAGGAATAAAAAAAAAACCATAAACTAAACAAATACTCCAATTATATCTTTAAATACCATCTTGCTAAGGCAGGATATTAAAAAAAATAAGGTGCTGTGTTTAGTAGGTGGTGCAAGTTTTCACTAAATTTACACATTAGTTTCAGTGCAAAATATTGTAGGATTTGACACGCTTTTTTTTTCAAACGTGTGTTTGCAACCACCATGGGGGATTTAGCGAAAGTGTACCAGTTAACTGTTAATAATAATGGTTGTGTGTGTGTGTGTGTGTGTGTGTGTTTAATCATTGTAGTTATTTGGTAGAAAACGGTGGGGGGCACGGTGGCTTAGTGGTTAGCACATTCGCCTCATACCTCCAGTGTCGGGGTTCGATTCCCCAGTTTGCAAGTTCCCTCTGGGTACTCTGGTTTCCTCCCCCGGACCAAAGACATGCATGGTAGGTTGATTGGAATTTCTGTAAAATTGTCCGTAGTGTGTGAATGAGAGTGTGTCCAGGGTGTATCCTGCCTTGACGCCCGAGATAGGCACAGGCTCCCTGTGACCTGAGGTACTTCAGATAAGCGGTAGAAAATGACTGAGTGAGGGTACAAACTGTTAAAATTGTATCTTGTTGAAAAATCATGATTGCAAATCTACACACAGAGTCACCAGGGTTTTGTAGGATTTAGCACTTTCTTTCATGTTCCAGATTGAAGTAAGTTTTTAATAGCAAGTCTAAAGCTTCCAAAAACAAGAAGCAATCCAAAATAAGCCAGAGTTTTAAGCCTAGGCAAGATTTAGTCCAAATGAAAACATGACAAAGTCAAGATGGAGCCAAAGAAAATGTTAAAAAAATCCCTTTTGAGGTCAAGCTCCTTGGCTTTATTTCACTGTTTTCTAGTGAAGAATGAATTATGTCTTGACATAAGGACAAATTTGTCACAAAAAGGATTTTGATGGTTTTTGGGCTCGGTCTTGACTTAGTCTTAGTTCTTGACTTATCCAAGAACTGCTTACAGCTCCACCATTCGTACTATTTATTACACTATACGTTTATTAATCGGTTTCTACACCGATCAGAAGCTTTCGGCCGTAAAAGGACAGAAAGGTTTTCCAATGTAATTCATCCAAATAGTTCAGTTCTGTTATACCTTGAGTAAGAATGAAAACGCTTGGTAAACAAAGCAAAACCAAGACTTTTTATAATGTCTGTTTATGGCATTTGGCAGATGAACTTATTAAGAGCAGCTTACAGAAGCATTTTACATTTATCTCATTTATTAAACTGAGCAGTCGAGAGACAAGGGTTTCGCTCAAACGTCCAGCAGTTACAGTACATCGTGATTTAAACTCACAACCTTCCACTGAGCTACCACTGCCCTGAATGTCATGTAATGTCTTCTTTTTCAGTTCACATTCAAAATGGAGACCTTTAAAGGAAATGGAGGCACTGGAGAAAGGTCAACATTTAGCATTTAGTATTGATATATCATTCTGATGAACTAATGTTATAATATTCTATAACACTGAAAAGAGGCATTATTAATGTATTATTACTGTAAGTCATGGAGGAGGAGGATATATTGATTAATTATAATGTACTGAAATTACATAGGGGGGCACTGTGGCTTTGTGGTTAGCACGTTCGCCTCACACCTCCAGGGTTGGGGGTTCGATTCCTACCTCCGCCTTGTGTGTGTGGAGTTTGCATGTTCTCCTCATGCATTGGGGGTTTCCTCTGTATACTCTGGTTTCCTTCCTGGTCCAAAGACATGCATGGTAGGTTGATTGGCATCTCTGGAAAATTGTCCGTAGTGTGTGAGTGTGTGTGTGCCCTGTGATGGGTTGGCACTCCATCCAGGGTGTAACCTGCCTCGATGCCCGATGACGCCTGAGATAGGCACAGGCTCCCCGTGACCCGAGAAGATCGAATAAGCGGTAGAAAATGAGTGAGTGAATGAATGGATGAATTAATTAATTTATTAATTAATTAATGATTGAATGAATGAATGGATGGATGAATGAAATTGTAAATCTGCACTGGTGTTCAGGATATTCAGGAGAATCCAATCTGCGCTATACCATCAAGGTGTGCAGGTGTGTATTGCCCAAGGCAGGATGCCTGTAGGGCACAAATCAGCCACACACTCATTGTTAAACAATACACCAGCCAGAAAAGCGAGCACAGTGCTGTCAGTGCAAAGGGAAACAAGAACATAAAAGCGCAAACGTTCCCCGAGGCGAACTTGTGGACTTTACTTCATACTGTCCACTGTGCGTAACTGTTGAGCGTTTATGATGCAGCATGCCCGGTGTTTGATTCCCTCTTCAGGTGTCTGCTTGAATCCAGCTGTGAGAGGCCAGAGCATGCAGAGAACTAACATTAAACCTTCTTACACTCCCTAGACAGATTTATTTATGGAAATTAATGGCAATTACATCGGAAGGGGTTAAAGCAGAGATCACAACAATCGCTGGGAAATCGTTCCACTGCTGTAGATTCAACCTGATGTACTTGTTGGGTTTAAAACAGAAAATCCTGCAGAATAGATCTTATTTAAGAATAGTACTTTTCTAGAAAATGTACAGTCGAGTTTTTAAATTTTATACATATTGTTTTTGGCTTTATTTTTATTCTTTATTACGTACCTTTATTTGTTGAAAATTGTCATTTTCTATGTCATTTCTGTGCAAATTCTCTGAGATTCTGAACTCAAAATGTCAAAAGTGAAGTAAATAATGTGTAGAAATAAATGATACAATCACCAGGCGAAGATAAATAAAACTGGCGATAACTCAACATATCTTCGTCATTTCTCCACTAGAAATATTCACAGGCTTTTTTCACCCTTGTGAAAGACTGTATATCGGATGCTGAAAATATTCCCAATAGGTGTATTAACACATTGTGGCAAAAATGTCACCTATTGTGGCTTGTACAATTGGCTGTGATAAATTAAGGAGGCCGTTCAGTTGCTGGCTGCTGCATTTTCTGAAAGTAAACAATAGTAAAGTGCCATAACATGAAACTTCAAAAAATGAGCTTACACACATACACAGGGGGATGACGGAGAAGAGGAGAGAGAAGAATAGCTGGAGGGGAAAAAGAGGGAAGGCAGAGGAAAAAGAGCAGTAAACACGCCTGTCAGCAGAATGAGTCCCATACAGAAAAACTCAATTGGATTTTGGGAACGCAGCGTAGACACAAGTGGGAACGAGGGAGCAAAACCAAATAAGCATGATAGCAGAGAGAAAGCGAGCTCTGGCACTAGAGATCCCTAACAGTTTTGTGGTATCGAGCCGTACCACTGTGCCCCAATCTGCCACGTCCCGAGATCCAAAATCCAAGCCGATGCTACACAGCCGATTTCAAGTGTAATGCTTATGTAAGAAACCAATATTGTAATGCCAGAAAAATATATCATGCAGCCAGCAGCAGATTCCGAACGTGGGCCATCGTGGCCTCCTGTGGCACGGAGGCTCATTTCAATGCTATTAAGATGCTGAGTGTCTTAACCGAAGCTCTCTGTAGCATAATGAATCAGCAGGCAGAAGAGGAACAGCCCAGAGGGGACGCCATCTTTTTAACCCGCTTTTTAAAATGCATGCTTTCATTCAGGGAGGTCTCGTGAAGCATGGGTAAGCTCGGTGAAATCAGCAAGACTACAGGGTGCAAAGGGGGAAATAAGGGATGAAAGCGTTATATTAAGACATGAAGACGACGGGAGAAAGAGTATGAGAATGGAAGGGATAAAAGATCACAATGCTACTGATGAAGAAAGGCAGTGCAGCAGCTTCATTAGGACCAAAAGCAATGTGAGCCCAAAAAAAAATCCAAAAGCACAATGCTGCCGGAACAACAGATTCGATTGTTGCCTCACGGCTCCAGGGACTCCGGTTCAACCCTGAGCTGGGGTGATTGTCTACATGGAGTTTTCTATCTTCTCCTTTTCTTCACAAGATTCGTCCATATGTACAGTATGCCGGTATGTGCACTGGTGATGATAAATTTCCCATAAGCATGAATGAGTGTATAACTGTATGCGTTGTGCCCTAACATGGACTGGCATCACATAGGGTATAATCTCATGGCTCATACAGTACCTGCTACTTCCAAGGTACACTAAGATCCATATTCTCACCATAACAACGAATGAGAGAAAAAGGTGGCTAAAAATCAAAATCAAATAACCACATGTTCTAAAGTCCTCCCACCTTCACAGTCAGCTTCTGGTCTCAAAATCCCACACCTCACACAATGCAATCAAGCTCCACTCCATGTGTCCTTAGCATGCTGCTTTGAAAAGAAATGAAAGGTAAAGAGGAGGAAGATAAAACACTGAAATAAAAGAAATGGCCAATTCTAAAAGAATTTAAAGACTCTCGGTAGTAGACGTCATTCAGCCTACAGTGAAAGGCTTGGTTTTCACTACACATGAACAGCCTTACTTCCTGTTTCATCATCGTATCTGTCTTATACTAAGAACATTCACAAATCTATAGACCACAATTGAGTTTCAATGTTATATCACAATGCATTCCTTACTCCTCAAAGCCGCTGTTAAATCTCTCTGGGAGGGTGAGACTGAGACTCATTAGGATTATAGCATTACATATTCGGCCATTTATTATTAGATTATGTGGAACTTCTGCAAAAAAAAAAAAAAAAAAATCCCAGATATGATCATATATATTATATCAGGAACATTTATACTGTATAATCCTTTGATTTGCCTAGTAGCTGGAACGACTTCCATATCTGCTGTTATTGAAAATTAATCATCACCCTCTGCCCGATCAGATCAAAATCCAAATGTGTCGTAATATAACGAACAATAAGACACAACTACTTAATTCCAGCTAAGTATAAATGAAATGGTCATTTTTTTTCCCTCTAAAACTGGTCTCACTCCAACTTCCTCAAAAATACTTTTCTCGTCCGCATTACAGAGTTTAAAATTAGAACTTTTTCCAAAAGCCGAAGCGCCACGGCTCTGGTCTCTGAGCCGAAGCTCCGCAGAGGCGAAGCCTCGGTGTTCTGACCTCTCACATCATCACTGCGTTTATCAGACAAGCAAAGGGCTGCTTCTGTGAGATTGTGGATTTAAGCTTCTCTAGTCTTGATGACTCAGGACTGGGCTGGATTTCAGAAGTGTTGCAGCCGGTATCAGTTAAACACCATTAAAACCTTTTTTTTTTTTTTTTTTTTAAATACTTCAGGAGATTACACAGGTTTAATAGAATGTTCTAGCATTTTGATGGGTTTTTTTTTTTCCCCAAGCTTATACACTTGAAAGTGTACATTTTCATCTAGCACCCTAAAATTTGGTTGTGTATAATCTTGGATCCGTTTAAGAAGTGGAAATATACTGTAGTAATTAGCAAAGGTTTCGGAAAATGTTCCAAGTACAGAAAAAAATCGGAGAAAAATATATAATAAAATAAATTACAACTCTTCTTCAGCCTGCCGCTCAGGAAGATCCTGGAAAGGTTAAGAAGCCTACAAAAGATCGTTTCTAGTTCTTAGATAAAAGTCCAAACCTTTCAGGCATTTTTATATAAACCTTTCAAACAGTCTTTTGGATTGTTTCTGTGGGGATTTGTGATCATTCGGCTACAAGAACTTTAGAAAGTTCAGGAACTGATATTGGCTGAAGAGGTTTGAGTTCAGTCGGGATTTCATTTCATGCTAAAGTTTTTCAGTGTTGGTGAGTCAGTCATGGCTCTTCAGTCCTTCCACTCCAGCCTTAACAATCCATGTCTTTATGGAGCTTGCTTTGTGCACGGGCGCATTGTCACAGCTTACATAAACAGTCTATACAACTGTACTGTATGCTTTCAACATTGTGGCAGCAGTTTAAAGAAAAAATATATTTGGGTGTGATTGACAGGTATTAACAAACATTTGGCTACATATTGTTTATATAAGATTTCATAAAAGTGCCTGGAAAAAAACTTTGAAACTCCCCTCAAAACGCCGTCTGTGTGTGTGTGTGTGTGTGTGTGTGTGTGTGTGTGTGTGTGTGTGTGTGTGTGTGTGTGTGTGTGTGTGTGTGTGTGTGTGTGTGTAGGATGTGCATGTAGGGGTATGTAAACAAGAGAAATGAGCTACTGATGAGCACTTGAGCTTTGTGTGAGCACTGTATTTGTGAGGGTGAAAATTTATATAAAAATATCGTGATTCTCTTCAAAATTACTAAAAAGGGCAAAGTTTATTTATATTTCTCTGATAGGAGGATTATGAGTAGATGTGATGATGCACAACAAAGGGAAATTATACAGTAGCATAGAATTCAAGCCTGCTCCTTTGATGACATAAAAATACATTAATATTTATATCTCTATAATGAATTGCCTCATTGCTAATGAGCTGCTACCCCGATTTGAATATTCACCCTAAGCACTGGCAAGTTTTTGCAGCGTTATAAAAGTTCCTTGTTTTATTTTTATCAGAGATGAGATGTTTATGTCTGACTCTTTCTGTGTCTTTGCTGAAGGCTCTGTTGCCTGTGCTCTTTCTTTCTTTCTTTCTCTCCCTCAGTGCCTGTGTACTGTTTACGTGTTTTAATTTTTTCCCTCCAGCTCATCTCTCTGGCCCTGTAGGTTAATTGTGCTCTGGATCCTCATGCCTTATTGATTATTAAATGCTTGAGAGTTTTAGGCTAATCTTCATCGACAGCAGTGGTATCCTGGAGCTCCATTATCAGACAGAACCACCAGATTCTTCAGTTCACAGAAAATAAGAGCATCTCCCTCGATATCCAAACAAAGCACTGTGGGTTCTGGGCCCAGACTTCAGGTCAGTGCTATAGGCCAGGCTTCTTTATAGTGCTGGAGTAAGAATAATCCACCATGGCAAGTGTCATTCCTCTTCTCATAAAGATCATCAATCTCAAGGAGATCACATTCAGTCAGTGACAGGCCCGTCATTCCACATTACTGGACATGAACACACACACGGTCAATGACACGCTCTTGCCCTGAACAGCAAAGTAAATAAGATGCCAGTTTTGTCTCTGAAATCGTATTGCCAGCTCGAGGTGTATAAAAATGACATATGAGGATGCAAGCTGTTACAGGAAAATAATCAACAACAGGATGATGTGATGTGGACTGACATGAGTTACACCCCAGAGGTGATTATTTTACAGCAACAATACATCTCTATGAGTGTTTTACTTTGTGTTATAATACAGGACTTGCCAATGACTACAATTTAATATTTTATTGAATGTTGTGTTGTACTGTAACATTTATAGATACAACGAATGTTATTCACAAAACAAATTAGTTCCTGTAATTACTTCGATTTTCTGTTATTCCCTTACCACCCTCTTCTTTTTTTCTTTATTTCTTGGAATCAATACAACGAAAATCATAGACGAGAAAGAAGAGAAAAAAGCACAGAGATTTCTGTCCTTCTGGTGGTGAAAAACGTACTGCAACCGGAGACAAGTTCTAGGAATGTAATTAAACAACCCTTTACCAGAAAACTTCAGCATATCAACAAACAGACGTTTGAAATTGTCACAGCACGGGTTCGATTTTCAGGCAGGAAGCTAACCCAGCCACCGTAGAGTTAACTCTCGGTACCGATCCAATCCCTGGACAAAATGGGATGGTGCCAAATCTAAAATGCGTACCAAGTGATCTGCTGTGCTGACCCTAAAAAGGGATCAGCCGAAAGAACAAAACAACAACAACAACATTTTATAATATAATTATAGAATCTTAAGTGTATTAACTTTATAATAACAATAATTAGTGATCTGAGTTACAGTAGTCAAGCTTTAATAGACATTTTAATAGAAAGTCAATCAATATATTTTGTCCAAGTGGTACTGTGCAATCAATAGCTTTGCGTTATAAGAGTCAATTGTGAATAACTCTGACAAACGTTCTCTACCTACAGATCCTGATAAAGTAAAAAATATCTTGCAGGTAAATAAATAAAAAAACATTTATCTTGTTTAGGCCTGACATGCCAAAAAGTAGCGGCACAAAGAAAGATATTCCCATTTATACACATGTACACCTCGGTCAATATAAAGAACATTTACTTTCTATATTTTTTTTATAGCAAACACTCATACACTACTATTCCGTCTGCTACTAGACACATTAAGTATAATATTTGTGTACTTGTCACTGGCCACTATTTTTGTTGCATCTCTCTTCAGGAGAATCTATATCAACTCCACCCCTGAATCCATCATCAACTCGTGAAGTCATGAAGCAACGTAAAAGAAACAATGCTGAAATTTTTCTGCCAGTAAACCTTACCAATGTATGCTATAGCCGGTAATAAACTTCATGTTTGATAAGGAAATATTCAGAATAAAATATACTCTGTGATATGTACAATTAAATTGCTAAGTGTGATAAGTTTACCTATTAAGGCACATCTACAGTACAGTCAGGCAATCTTGCTATACTAATAATGTTCAAAGATGCAGGGAATAAAAAAGTACCTTTTATAACAATCTCTGAAAATGATTAAAATAACAAGCTAGTAATAAGGAAAATAACATCTTATGAAACCAGATCCACTCATCTGTTTCTTCTCTGGCATAAACACTCGGTAGCTCATCAGCTATCCCCTTGAAACCGTATGCTTAGAGTATAAATCTAGCTTAATTCCAATTTGCAAATCCGCATTCTCACCATAACGTAACATAAAATGTGATTAAAGAAAATAACAGGCATTGTTTTTTGACATCTGGGGAGAAATCATAATAAGGAAGAATGTTTGCTTTGTATTAGCATTATTATAGGGCAATTGCTATGCAAATTAATGCCTTTTTACATGTACTGAATATGATCATCCAAATACAGTATTTGGTATATCAACCAACTCCATCTTCCCTTTGCTAAGCCTCTGCAAGTAGGAATTACATAAAATGCATTACAGTCACTTTCCCTATTGGACATTATTGCCCAAGTCAGCAGTTTTAACAGAAGTATGTCATTAATTCCAGACCTACTTCAAATTGATGGCAGTTTCAGCAGAATGGTCTTGCAAGAGGAACTCGTCCAGATAACACTCTCCCCTCTGTATTTTATTTCCTCTCATTAAAGTCTCAGTCTATTCCTGTCCAAGCTGACCCGGTAACTCTTCCTGTCTTCCATAAATATACATCCAAACAACAGTTTCTCAAATCTTGACCATGCTTCACAAATCACTTGGTTGCCATATGACAGTAATCAAGAACAACGCATCCTAACAAGTAAACATTAAATTGAATATTCTCTTGAACCTGAGTGTTCTGTTCTGGCTATTTTTTGCACTAAATGCTGGTTTGAATTTCATTCATTCATTTCCTACCGCTTATCCAAACTTCTCAGGTCACGGGGAGCCTGTGACCATTGCAGGTGTCATCGGGCATCAAGGCAGGATACACCCTGGACGGAGTGCCAACTCATCACAGGGCACACACACACTCTCATACTATGGACAATTTTCCAGAGATGCCAATCAACCTACCATGCATGTCTTTGGACCGGGGGAGGAAACCGGAGTACCTGGAGGAAACCCCCGAGGCACGGGGAGAACATGCAAACGCCACACACACAAGGCGGAGGAAGGAATCGAACCCCCAACCCTGGAGGTGTGAGGCGAACGTGCTAACCACTAAGCCACCGTGCCCCGGGTTTGAATTTGTAGGTTAATTTTATTAGGTTTTTAGCAAAGTGCTGGGTAGTAATGCTGGTTTGGTGACTAGAAAATTTTACATTTTAATAGGACAAGAAGGTCTAAAATGAAAAGAAATTCTGTTTGTGGTATAGTTTGCACTGCTGGATTGGATTCAGGAGCAGATAATCTCTGCACAATGGTGTAATAGTAAAATAAAAACAAAATTATACTGAAAATACATCATCAAATATGATATTACAGAGGAAAAACCTGGTCAGCATCCAAGATAAACAGCATCCTAGCATCTTATCTCCTGGCATCTTAACTCAGTAGATGGTGTAATGCTCGCCTTAAAAAAAAACTAAGAGAAAAATAGAGAAAGTACAATTTAATATTTTTTTTCCCACTCTTAAGGGTATTTATTCAAAATGAATCCAAAATGTTGTTCTCATGTGGTCAGGAGATGAAAACACAGAGAAAATATGTCAATGCCTCAGCACCACGGTAAACAACAGACCACCCCTCCCCCACACCTACAGATTTACCTCAGGTGTACTGATATGGCCCATTTTCCCCTGACATATTTTGACCAAGAATAACGCTTCAGCTCTAATGGCAAACTATTAGAATATCCCAATAAAATGAAGGTTGGTATCTCCTTTTAAAACTAGAAAGACTTGTGTAAGCTGAAACAACAAAATACTGTCTAGCTGCCATTAGTTAGCAGCATATAGTATGTCTGCTTAGTAGTTAGCAGGATTGCTAAAATGTCAAAGATTTCCCTGTCAATAACTACGCTACATAAATCTAGCTAGAAATCCACTCAGGTGGGCTCATACACTATATATATGAATAATAAAGGAATAAATGAACAAATGTATCACACAGACTTATTACTTTTAAAAACCACACTACAGTTTTGTAAACTACTTTTCACTGAATTATGTCTAAACTGAAGATTTCTTGCTCTCCATGTGCAGGAAATTATTGAGAATAGTTCCTAACACTATATTTTCAGAAACAGTTTATTTCTAAAAGCCAAATGTTTATCTGAATTTGGAGCAATTACCAACTTCAACATATTGTTAGCCGCTCAGCAGGAAAGCAAGACACACTCCACAAGCTTTTGTATTTGTCTGTTAAAATGATCACTTCATCTGTAAAAGGATTTCTTATACACACAGTATTGTTTAAGGTAACAATTTTATGAAAATAAAATAAATAAACTAACTGTATATTGAAATAATGCCTGAAAGATGAATTTACCGAGCCAGTGTTCCCCTGTAATCTTGCCAAATCCCTCTTGGTACGCGGCCCAATCCCTGTAGAAGTTAACAGAGCCGTCTTCTCTGCGTTGGAAAACCTGGAGGACAGAAATATTAAAATATAGTAGGTATAAAATTCCACTTGAAAATCTAAAGAATGCAGATCAAGAACGGTGTCATGCAAAAAGCTACTGTATGTACAAGTTAATATATATGATAATAAACACTGAAAGAATAATTAGTTTAGGCAATGAGAGTACGCTTGTCAATAGAAACATATACCACTGTTCTATCATATACCACTCTTTTTCATGTCTCCCAATGAGATTCAAATTGGTTTTATACAGTAAGATAATCAGTAAGATAATTACCATTTATTCATACAGTGTTTGACTTTAGTGAAACTATTTTGTAATAACAATCCAGGTAACTTTTCTATCTTAACATAAACAGTAGTATCATACATTATTATAATCTAATAATGCTCTCATCTGTTACTCCCTTAAAAAAAAGAACTTAATCTAAAAAAAAAGTATTTAATGTCATGCTCCAGTTCCTGTGTCTGACCAAGTATACACTTAAAATCGAACCCCTATTTCAAATCTCTCTCACTCACTCACTCATTTTCTACCGCTTATCCGAACTTCTCGGGTCACGGGGAGCCTCATCGGGCATCAAGGCAGGATACACCCTGGACGGAGTGCCAACCCATCGCAGGGCACACACACACACTCATTCACTCACACAATCACACACTTTGGACTACGGACAATTTTCCAGAGATGCCAATCAACCTACCATGCATGTCTTTGGACTGGGGGAGGAAACCGGAGTACCCGGAGGAAACCCTCGAGGCACGGGGAAAACATGCAAACTCCACACACACAAGGGGGAGGCGGGAATCAAACCCCGACCCTGGAAGTGTGAGGCGAACGTGCTACCCACTAAGCCGCCGTGCCCCCTCCTATTTCAAATCGATAAACTATATTCCATTCAATTCAAATTTTATTTGTATAACGTATTTAACATTGGACATTGTCTTAAAGCAGATTTACAGAACATAAGAAACATAATACAGGAAATGTAAGATTATACAAAGATTAATATAATTCATTCATTCATTTTCTACCACTTATCTGAACTTCTCAGGTCACGGGGAGCCTGTGCCTATCTCAGGCTTCATCGTGCATCTAGGCAGGATACACCCTGGACGGAGTGCCAACCCATCACAGTGCACACACACACTCTCATTCACTTACACACACACACACTATGGACAATTTTCCAGAGATGCCAATCAACCTACCATGCATGTCTTTGGACCGGGGGAGGAAATCGGAGTACCTGGAGGAAACCCCCGAGGCACGGGGAGAACATGCAAACGCCACACACACAAGGCGGAGGAAGGAATCGAACCCCCAACCCTGGAGGTGTGAGGCAAACGTGCTAACCACTAAGCCACCGTGCCCCCCAGATTAATATAATAATAAAATTAATATAAGACCTATATTTAAACATGTTTGTACACCAATGAACAAGCCTGAGGTGACTGAGGCGACTGTGGCGAGGAAAAAGTCTGTTAGATGGAAGAGGAAGAAACCTTAAGAGGACCAGACTCAAAAGGGAACCTGATCCAATATTTGGGTGACAATGGAGGGTGTGATTATAAATATAACGGTCAAACGTTTGTAGACACTAAACCATCACACCCATCTAGTGTGTCATAGTAAAATGTTTCCACTGAGTTGTAAACACACAATTTTACAGGTTGCTGTAATATTACCCCTCATTCATTTCCCTTTACTGGATCTAATGGGTCTACAACAGTCTAGAGCTGTTCCAGAATGACAACACCCCTGTGCACAAGAAGACATCAATAAATATGTGAACTTGACCGTCTTCAGAAAACCCTGTTCTCAACCCCACTGAACACCTTTTGGATAAAGTGAAACGCAGACTGCACCCCGCATCAGATGCCTCCCCAACCAACAGCAACACCTGACCTCACTAATGCTCTTGAGGCTGAATGAGCACAAATCATTACAGCCATGATATAGAATATAGTGGAAAGCCTTATCAAAGGAGTGGAGATTATTATAATAGCTAAAAAGGGACTAAATCTCTAATGGTTGTTCAAGTAGCACATACTGTAGGAGTGTGATTGTCAGACAATCAAATAGTGTAATTACATGTCACTGAGTCCTGCACAAAATTTAGAGTGTAATTTAGGCATTAATTGACTGCTGATGCCCTTATAGAAGATTAATCATGCAAGCAGTGGATCAATGACTGCTAAAAATGTCGGCAAAGGGAAAATGAGGCAAGGTCATGTGCTCAGCATTGCTCCATAAGGATAACACACATCTATACCCACAAACACACCAGGAAACTACAGTATATAAATTAAATCCACAATGATGTTGACACATCCTCTGACCTGAATTAGAAATCATAATATTGTCTCTGTGGGTGTGTTTGACAGCGATTGACATCCTCCTACTGAAAGATACCGTCTGTGCTTTAGCACAAGCTTGTTATGGTAGTTTAGCTGTTACTGAAGGCATGTTTGTGTGGATGTATAGAGAAGAGCCCAGATCCCACAGTGAGGCCTTGGAGCTGAACCTTGCAAGCATCTTGGATAGCCCAACACGTCTCCTGAGACAACATACAGTACGAACGCTCCATGCTGGTGCTTGGGGCTGCATTTAAAATGAATAGCTGTGGCTTGACTCAGAATAAATCCTCCCTCTCAATCCTCCTCCAATCCACAAAGGAACCAGAGAGATTTTAATTATTCACCGTAATCTCTGTAACTACTTATCGAGTCACCTTTCAGAAGCCTTAACTCTAAATCTTTATTGCACCTTGAGTACAGACCTATTAAAATACAGCAAAAATCCTGTGTTCTAATAAATATTTCATAAGATAAGCATATCCCTACCAAGACAGCATAGACTGGCTTTAATTTAAAAAGCGATAAGATGTTAAATTAAAAACAGAAAGCATCGCCTGGCATGAGCTTGAGCACTCCTGAATGTCTGTGAATGAAAGGTGTAGCTTTGGGTAATATCTCTACAGCAAACCTGCTGACTTTATCATCTCATATACTGGGTAAACGAAAAAGAAAAAAACACACAAACGTTATAATGGCATTAGATGGAGTCAGAGTGGGTGTGTGATGATATGTGCTTCAGTTTCTCTTCATATCCACCATAAATCTGCTTCAGCCTTCACATGGTGCGTCCACAAAGCAATTTCTCTCCCTATAATGAATGTCCACTGGCAGCAGAGCACACAATAGCTGACACTAGTCCTTCAGTTCAGATGAGTTCAGCAGCAGATTACACTGCTTGTCCATGTACGCCAGCTCACTTTTGTCTAAACGCAATAACACAGAGGGACGACCTTGCTGAATTAAAGAGTAATGGTTGTAAAAAGTTGTCTGAGTGTGTGGATTCAGCATATGCATGTTTAACTACTCGATAGCAATGTGTAGCTGTGGATATACTGTATGTGTGGCTCCACCTGTTGTTCTTTTCATTTGATTCTCCTGTTTATCCACTTTGTTAGACTTTAATTTTGGTGTATTTCAGTAGCATGAATTAAAGATATAAGCGATTATCTCTCATGCATTACAATGATGGCAATGATCTAGATAAAAAGGTGACAAAAGCAATAGGATGAAATCCATATGTTCCATAAATAATTTCACCCAGTATTAATAATGTTCACAAATAATTACCACTCAGTGTAAACTCTTAACACTAAGGGCTAGTTGCTAAGCAACATACCACACGAAAATTATGGCTTATGTATGTAAGCGTATATAGAATTAACCTCTATTATCTAATCGGCTCTTAGAGCCAAAACCTTCTATTTTTTAATGCAAGTTTGAATATATTCACTAATAAATCAATTAAGTATAAGCATAACCACGTTTAAGTCATTTTAAGTAATAAGTAAACATTAATAATGTAGTAGTAATAATGTAAACAGTGTTTTTAAAGATTTGCTTCATTTATATGGAATTAATGCTACTTAATATGGTTAAAAAAATAATAACATATAAAATAATAACATATAATTGTTAATGTAATAATTATTTACATTTACCAGACACCATTATCCAGAGCAACTTACATTTTTATACTTGAGCAATTGAGGGCCTTGCTCAAGGGCCCAGCAGTGGGAACCACTGGTATCTTGGTATCTTAAGTATGTAACCTAGTGAACCAGCATTAATGTATTCAGTGTTAGAGATTTAAGCACTAATGTACGTCGCTCTGGATAAGGGCGTCTGCCAAATGCTGTAAATGTAAATGTAAATGTAAACCTGGTGGACATAGGAATTGAACTCACAACCTTCCGATTGATAGTCCAACACTTTAACCACTAGGCCACCAAATCCCTATTCCCTAATAATTATGTGTGTAAAAATGGGTATAAATCTTACATTATGTGGATATGTACATATTTGAGAGACGAGTCTCTGCAAATGAGCTAATATTATCAAAACGATAACGTATTATATAGAATTTTACAAGACTTTCCTTGATGAGCTGTTGTAGAAAATTAAACATTTTGTTGACCAATCAGAGTCATTCAATAAATCAAACACATTGGGGAATAATATAAAATATAACATGTTAGGTATGTCAGTTATGTTAGTTATTGCTACTAACATTATGTAATGGTTAATAAACGTAATAGTTACCCACTGAAGTAATGTAGTAATGTACCTTTATTGTAAAGTTTTACCTTCAAAAGTTAAGATGTGCACTAATGAGAGTGTGCGGCTGCAGCAGAGATCTTATTGGCCAATAGTAGGTTTGGTTTCATATAACTGCCAATCAAATACAAAAGGGGGGAAAAAACCCTGCTGCTAAAATGACAGAAAAACAAAGCATGTGCTTCTTTTGTTTTCCCCAGCAGGCTGCTCCTATAGACAGGAAGGTACAGCAGTGAGAGGATAACAATCTACCGCAATGACAAATACCACAGCCAGTGAGCACCGAGAGCAGGGCGCATTCGTCAACACGTCAATCAACTCAGCTCCACCTTCTCTGTACGGGGTCCAGAAGTACCTTGAGGAGAGAGCAATGAAAAAGTGAGTATGCCCACAGCCACACAGCAAGGTCCTATCTGACTCGATAGTGCAGTTATTGTCTGCTGAACTACTGCAGGCCTCCTGTAAGACAGCGAGAAACACACGCTCAGTGACTGCAGTGATCGATCCACTTTATTAAATGAGCATAGCCCCAAAATCTAGCAATTCTAGAGATAAATATTTTAAGATGAAAGCATTGCTGTGTTTTCTTTTCAATTTACAGCCTCTATATAGTTCCCTACACCATCCAAATAATGCACGTCCATCAATGACAGAATCTGACCATGAAAACAGAAACTTTAACAGGAGACGTGGTAGCTCAGTGGGTAAGGTGTTGGCCTACAGATAGGGAGGTCATAAGTTAAAACCCCAGGTCCACTTTTCTGCCCCTGCTGGTCCTCTGAGCAAGGCCTTTAACCCTCAATTGCTCAGTTGTATAAAATTAGATAAAAATGTATGTCGGTCTGAATAAGGGCTTCTTCAGAACCTCCTCAGCAGATTTCTGACCCTTGGTTGTTACCACAATGGAAAGACACTTTAACTCTTCTTTCCAACCACCAAAAATGCAACGTTCCAAATGACTGAGGATGAGACAGACAAAATCAGTTCCTGTCTAATCTTATATAATCCTTTGAATTTAAGCAGGTGCTATTCTTCTGTTCAACTACTGTGTTTTGTCAGCGTAAGAGACTTTGCATCACGCTTTTCAAATCAAAAGAACAAACTGTTTTTAATACAAATATTAATTACTCTGCTAATACAAAAAAAAATGTTTGCTGCCTCATAAAACAAAACAATAAAATAAAAGACTTAGTAATGGCACTAATCAATAGCATGGTAGGAATGAACAGTGGTCTAGAATTCACATTGAGGCAAGTGCAGCATGACAGCATCCATTTGGACGTTTAATTCTGACGGTGAACATGTGTAATCAAATAATGGAAGGGGACAGAGAGAGAGAGAGAGAGATTAATTATCGTCATTCTTTAAATCTGTCATTAATATATGGAAACAGAACAGTGCAACAGGCTGAGTCAAATTTTCTATCTACAAAATACTAAGGAACTTCTAATTTAATTTAAGAAACACATGTATCTCCTTCTAACCAACATGATCTTCTGAATAACACTTAAGTCAGTAGTCAGTGTAGAGATTTGTGGAACATCTGTATTAAATCCTCACTATGCACTTGTTTCCACAGACTAAATGTAAAGGTATTAAAAGAACTAGGTGCATAGTTTTTGCACTCCTTTTTATAAGACAAACTTGCTGTGATGCCGAATTAATGACAAAATCACGTTTTTTTTCCCCCCGTCAGTTCTGTGGCTGCTCTTGTTGTCTCTTAAACTGCTAAAAATAGCATCCAACATTTTCTCTGCCTTCCTTTGGGGCAGATGTGTAGAGAATGCACCATGATAAAAAGGTACATACCGTAGCTATTAAGATAGATAGACAGGCAGACACACACACGCGCACACACACACACTTCAAAAAAACCCGGCTTACACAGGCCGCTGAGTCACTGCACACCTAATCATCTCAGGCTCTTAATCCAGCACAGGAAACTAGAGATAGCACATTCTGAAATGTTGCATGCCACTGACGTGAAGACCCATGCCAGCTCATTTCCTTTCACGTTATGGAGTGTCCTTATCCGGCACGTCCAATAACTCCATTCCCTACAAAAGAGCTTCCACTTTACATTGCGCTCTCCATCACTCTTTAATCACTGCAGAAAACCTACACAGAGACACGGTAACGGTTATCGTAACCGTTATGACTCTGACTTCGGTGCTGTCCATCACTCTGCATGATTTCTAATTACAAACGTCAGTTGGAGAGTTTAACAGCATTAAAACTCCAAGAAGAACATGGCAAAGAACAGAGGGATTAATATACCCTCAGTGCAATCTGTAAATACTTGTTAATTATGTAATATGCAGTCTGTGCAATTAGATTGAAGAGGGAAAAGCGGCCAGACGAAATCATTGGAACCATCTGCAACCCATTAGCAATTAAACACCCTGCTAATGGGATTCAAATTGAATCGTGACAATGGACTTTTTCAGCTCCTCTACCAGCAAATCACGGAAAATCCAGTCGAGGTTATCGAGGATTATCCAGATAGCATCTGAGGTGAACAGCTACAGATACCATCCATGTCTCTTCGGCGTATTTCCACACAGCACTTAACACTCTGCACATACATTTGTCACATAAATGGCCACTGAGGGCACACACAAGACGAACTGAGTAAAAACAGTCATATCGCAGCTAGGCTCATATTCAAGCCTGGACTCCTGAGGCAGCAAGACCTTTCTGCGATCTTTATTAGTGCATATCCACAGCCATGATTTGTCTTTAAGACATAGTGAGTGTGTTCTAGCTCACGGAGTTATACGCTCTCAGTATGAAGGTTAACATGACCCTGCTTACCGTTCAAGCTAATATAAAGACAGCTATTTCCATTTGCCATGTTTCCAAGACAAACCTTTAACTATTTGGTTGAAGAAGGGTTAGATTTCTGTTTTAAATGTGGAGTATTACATGAAATGTTGCCTAATGTACACTATATGTTTAAAAGTATATGGACGCTGACAATGGCGAAAGTTTGATTTTGATATTGGTGGGGACATAATTTATTTGACATTGGTGGGGACAACATTCCCAGAATATTGTGCATAAAACTGTTTTTATAAGAATACTTTCTTCCTCACATACCGGTAACCTGCATAATCACGTTGCATATTGCTTCATACAACGGAATATAGCTGCAGCCGACCTCAACACATTAGCGAGAAAGACAAAGCCAATCAAACAGCGACGTGGGTTACAGAGGCAGGACTCAAAAAAGGCAAAGGCCAATCCTTTTAGAGAGGTGAGTTACAGAGACGGGGTTCATTGCAGGGGTAAATCTGTTAACCGTTTGTGTTCCACTAGTTGCGCTATTATTTACAGAACGCCGTAGTAAAATATTTTCACCTTATTTAATGATTCCTGGATAAATGTTAAATGAAATAAGTAAAAAAGCACAAGACACAGACGGATATCAGTGGTTATGTATAAATATACATAGGCTTGGTCGAATTATTGCTAGGGACAATTGAGTGTTCCATGGGTATTGGTAGGGACATGTCCCTACCGTCCCTACCCAAATCGACGCCCTTGGATGCTGACCATGAAGCCCATAGTTGGGCCTCCCATAAGATGCTATCACTATAGGTCTTCACGGGTCCACTTAGATCCGAAAACCCGAGGTCTGACCCGAGACCCGAGCGGGTTCGGGTCTAAAAGTTTCACGTGTGCCTCGGACACGGGTCGGGTATAATAATAGCGGCATCGGGTCTCGGGTAATTTAAAATGAATGTGTTTTTACTGAACGGACCCGAGAAGACCCGAACTACTGTAACTCGTGTGTGTGCATCGACTCGAGTCCTTTTCCAACCTCTCCTCTGTTTACTAAGACCGCTTGCGACATGTGGCTGGCGGTAAGCTAATTTCCGTTGAAACAGACCTGTCAATTAATTTTGAATCCACGCTGTAGCGTTTACTTTAGTGTAGAGTTACGCAACATTCGGGTCCAGTCGGGTAAAAAGAATTGCCCACGGGTCGGGTCGGACTCGGGTCGAATTTTTTCAGCTTTGTCTCGAGTCGGGTCTTTATTAAAAAATATATATATTCACATCGGGTTCTGGTAAAAAAGTGATTCGGGTCACTTCGGGTCGGGGTACATTTCTTTAGACCCGAGAAGACCTCTATCTGCCACCAATGTTTAAGCACACAGTTGTATAAGATCTCTTTGTAATGTCCGATCTCTATGCAGGCCACTCGAGTTTATCCATACACCTTGTTGAGTTTTTTTTCCCTACAAAAAAGCACTCTAATGTTTAAGGCTAGGGTGTGCTCTGATTTAAGGAGGCAGCCCGTTTAAGGAGGCAGGTGCTGGAATTGGTTATTAATCATCGATATTTAATGGTAAAACATTTATTTAAACTTTTCTTTAATTGAATGAAAATGTTGCTTATTTTAACTCACATTAAAGGTGCAATTACTACAATTTTATTATTATTATTATTATTATTATTATTATTATCTACTACAGAGGTATAGCAATTCATGGAGAACCAACATCAATCAGAGATCCATCCATCAATACACACACCACTAACTTCTCAACCTTTTAGACCCTTTTGAAAAATGTTCCATTGCGAAAACAACTAAATCAAATGGACAACATCCTAAAATACAAACAAAATACAAACAAGCTAGGTGTGGAAACATCCATACTCTGAATCTTTAAAGTCTTGGTCTAGTTGGCCTGGATTGTACTTTGCCTTGATTTTGATTGACATAATGTCTTGACAGACCCACGGGATGTTAATAGGATGTTAGGTACCTTGAGTCATTTTCACATCGTAATTAAAATTCAGGTTTAATCATCTCTCACTAGGCCGGATTTTTTGGATTATTCAATGGTTAGAGATATAAAAGAAATTATTATACATACACACAATAAACCATTTTTCCATACTTGAATAATACACTTTCAGAAGCAATATAGAGAGATCTAGATGTTGTTATAGTCCATCCTTTTAGGTTTATGCAAATAGCTCAAGGTCTGTCAATCCTTAATGTCTTGGGATTAATGGAGCTGCTGAAAGGTGACAGCGGGAGCTGGTGTTGGATAATGAAGTTGGACAGCAGTAATGTCCTCAAGGCCTGCAGCTTTACTGGGTAGAGAATAAAGCAAAATGTATGCTTTAAAGGAAACTATATTTATTGTGAATTCTATTCAGACTTTATTCACAACCGTATAAAGTGCCAAGTCCTGCTGAGTTTGAAAAGAATCCCAGGGAGCTTTCAAACTCAAGGGAACTCTGAGTGTTTGTTTGGCACTTTTACTCAAACACGACACAAAGTGAATGCTGTCATACTTCTGACCGAGCGTTTGTGCAATTCCCTTTATGGTGAATATTTCAGTAGAGGCAACTTTCCACTAGTCACATAGGCATCTGATATAAATAAGGGATTTCTTTTCCTTTTACCAAAAAAACAGTCATGACATCAATAATACAATATTGTCTTGCGAATGGAATAAATTCTGTCACTCTGTTAACTGTGCAGTTTGAAATATAAGGATGATTATCACTTTGAAGCCAGCCGACAATAACATCGAGGCTATAATTGCAACCAAGTAGTATTTTCTTAGTGATCGGTTGCAAGGCTGTCTGATTAAGCATGCAGCGTTCAGTCATTTTAAAGTAACCCTAAACTACATTCTTGCTATTCCGGCTTCCAGAATATAAATAGAGCAATTCCACAAATCCTTAGAGCTTCAGACCTTTAGTGGTCATGCAAAATTCAAACCACAGAGATGGAAAAAGAAAAGGAGAGGTAGGTTTCTCTCTCTAGTATTAATGTTCCTTCTATCTCTCATCATCTTTAAACATTCCTGCAAAAAATTTTAATTTTTTTCTCCCTTCCACCATCTCAGAGATTTGAGTGCAGGAAAAAATACACTAAAAAAGGAGGTCGGACCCGGGGACAGCAGCCGAGGACGTCTCCTTTCAAAGAGTTTCACGTCTCCTGTCTCTATTAAAAGATAAATAGTTTAGGATTAGGAAGACAGAAAAAAAGATTGATGTGATTTCTTTGACTGCCATGGACTTCCTCCGAACACACAAGACATTTCACGGTGCTTCAATTTACACTCTAATGCTTTATTGCTTTACTCTTATTGCTCTGTCTTGTCATTTCAAGACATTCCTGTATCAGGACCAGTTTTGTTGATTCCTGGTTCTCAAAATATCTTTCGATTATAGTCAAAGGAAAATTTTAAAAACAGAAATGTTTTTTTTTGTTTGTTTTTTTTTGCTACTTTTAGCAATATTGCAACCACAATATATTTAGGCCATGTCCACACTAATATGTTTTATAATATTTATGTTTATGTACTAACATACATTTTTCTCTCCGTTTTGGCCTTTGGTCCACACCGAGACGGCGTTTTAAGTCAACGAAAATGTAGCTGTTGGAAGACGCTCTCCAAAGCGGATAAATTTACAAAACACCGTCTTTGCGTCTTAGTGTGGACTGTGAAGACGGAGGCTTTTGAATACTATGACACATTTTTAGTCATGTGATGCAGTCGAAAGTAAATAATCGCCTAGCGGAAATGACGCAGGTCGAAGCTTTACTCATGTGCAGTAGGGAGATGTAAGCATTTTCATACATTTCAGTCTGGATGAACAATTTTTGGAAAACGTTTGAAAACGACAATGTGGACGCGGAGCGTTTGTAGATGTAAACTCCGTTTTCAAATATATCCGGATTAGTGTGGACACGGCCTTAATTTGTAATAACCTTTTCAGAATCTGGAAAGAAAAATACAAGTGTGTGTAATCAAGTACATAATGTATAGCAGAGAAGCTAAAAAGCAATTTAGCATAGAGCATTATGGTTTTAATTATTGCTTAGCGCTCTATTTAGCCTGAGGGCTTTTCACTTATAAGAAATAAAACAACAAACCTTTAAAACAAACCAGTAAATTGAAGCGTAAAGTTATCAGAAGGAGACTGAAAAGGAAACGTTATGAGACCCTCATTGTTAAATGAGCTTTAAAGCTTCAACTGTCAGCTCCATATCCCCAAGTGCAGCAGGAGACTATTAGCACGGCTCAGCAGAAGCATCAACCTGACACAGACGCAGCGTGTCACTGTGTGAAAGAATCTCCTGAAACTTGGATCATCACAAAGTTGGGGGAAAAAAAAAAAGACAGAAGTCAAAGTACAAAAAAAAACAACCTTTGCAACACCCTTCACATCCTATGCAAACACATCCCATTAAAAATAAAGGCTTTTGCTCCGGATCTGTGTGATCGTTGACGCCACTTTGCTCTCGCTATTCTCAAGCTTTATAAAGCTGAGATCTGATCATTTCATTCACAGCCTGCAGACAGTGACAAACAAAGTCCAAACTGAGTCAGGATTGTCACACACTTTACCAAACGGTATTATAACAGAGAAAAGCCTTGAAGATGAAGCTCACATACTGTAATAAAACTTTGTAGCACTACAGCAGCTAGATATGAGTTCAGGAGTTATAAAGAATATGTGTTGATACTAAATACTACTGTTGATACTACAAAGAATACTACATGTGGTCTACATGTGAGTACAACAACCTCACAGTCAATACACAATCGTTGGACTGTATATTTATAATCACACCATTCATTCATTCATTTTCTACCGCTTATCCGAACTTCTCGGGTCACGGGGAGCCTGTGCCTATCTCAGGCGTCATCGGGCATCAAGGCAGGATACACCCTGGACGGAGTGCCAACCCATCGCAGGGCACACACACACTCTCATTCACTCACACACTCACACACTATGGACAATTTTTCCAGAGATGCCAATCAACCTACCATGTATGTCTTTGGACCGGGGGAGGAAACCGGAGTACCCGGAGGAAACCCCCGAGGCACGGGGAGAACATGCAAACTCCACACACACAAGGTGAAGGCAGGAAGCGAACCCCCAACCCTGGAGGTGTGAGGCGCACGTGCTAACCACTAAGCCACCGTGCCCCCCTCACACCCTTCAGTTTCACCCAATCGAGGATGAGGTTCCCTTTTGAGTCTGGTTCCTCTTAAGGTTTCTTCCTCTTCCATCTAAGGGAGTTTTTCTTCACCACCGCTGCCTCAGGCTTGTTCATTGGGCATAAATACAAACATGTTGAAATATAGTCTAATATTAATCTTAAACTTTTGTCTAATATTAATATTTGCATAATATTACATTATTTGTATTATGTTTTTTATGTTCTGTAAAGCTGCTTTGAGACAATTTCCATGGTTAAAAGTGCCACACAAATAAAATTGAATTGAATTGAATTGATTGGACAGAGAATAATGTTTATTCTCCAGAGATCGGTTAAGCATTAAAAGGTAGCTATTCACCATTCAGACATGTTTGCTACACTACAATGCCAAACGTACATGGACTCCTGACCATCACTGAACATCAATGTTGAATAAAATGTCTTTGTGAGCTGTAGTGTTACAATTTCCCATCACTGGAACAAAGGGGTATGAACCTGTTCCACTTGTGCACAAAGCAAACTCCATGAAGACATGGTTTTTCAGGATTAGAGTAGAAGAACTCTCCGGCACAGACCCCTGACTCTGACTCAACCCCATTTAACACCTTTGGGATAAACCGGAACATCATCTGAACTCCAGATCTCAACAGCTGACATCGATGTCTGATCTCGCTAAAGTTCTTGAAGCTGAATGAACACAAATCCCCACAAACACTCCCCAACATCTAGTATAAAGTCTTCCCAAAATTGTGGAGCATTTTATAACAGCAAAGGGTAACTAGATCTACAGTAGGACTTTTAAAAAGTATGTATGATGGTGTGATGTGATGGTCTGGCTTCAGCAAACCATCTAGTTTGGCCATGTATTGTAACATGATCCTAGTGAGCAAGGAAATAAAATATTTTAATTAACAGTAGTCGGTAAATACAACCGTGTTTTTTTCTACCTCTTGAAATTGTAAACACCTATGTGATACCTATGTGCAATATACTATACAAAATTAAATAAATAAATGGTTGACACACATTTCTGTAGCAGAAACTTTAAGGAACTGAAAAACTGGAGAAAAGAAAATAAAGCTTTCTCCAGGGTTCCTCGCATTCGAATTCACTCGTAAGCTTAAATGTTCTGAAGCCTTTTTTCTTCTTCTCCGAGTCCACGCATTACATTACGTCACCTTAATGTTAAACGATTCGCAGTTTTACTTCTGCTTGTCGTATGGTGCTCTATTTTTCACCGCTCTGGAATGATTGCAGAAGTTCTGTTCTTGGTTGATTGAAGAACTATACAAATCAGTCAGACAGCCAGGTTGTCATTTTTAGCAAATAGTCCAACTATGCTCTGGTTTGACATTTAGACTTTGCGTATGATGGAAAAGTTCTTTTACATGACGTCAGATGTTCCAGGTCGCCTTCAGAAGCGATGTTTATTAGTAATAGTGGTATTAATAGACATAGATTTATAGAAAAAATGTTCCATGCCTGCATTTATTCTCAGCACTAGTCACGTCTGCTACGCTGCGGTGTGAAACAAAACACTGAATTGACTTGCCTTATATATAGATATAAGTCATTTGAGGAAGCTTTTTGTCTTATGAGAGTGTTTTAGGCTCTAAATTTCCTCACTATGGGCTGGAGGCAGCAGTTTAAAGCGGCGGCAGCTTAGCAAGCAGAAGGTGTTGTACATCTTGGGGGTTTATAGTCACATTAAAAGTGTTTTTTGTCTATAGTTCAGGGAATGTGATAGTGGGTTATTTACAAATATTATAAAGCACTACTTTGACATTTCCGAAGCTTTATTTCTCCGAGTCTCTGGAGCACTTGTTGATTTGTGGAGGTTTTGCTGCCGTAGTTTTTAGAGACTGCACCTGTGTACATACTGAGGCAGAACAGGGCCATTATGGCAGACATGTCTGACAGCCACAGCTGTTCCACAGATGTTTATACATCTGATTTTGGCACCAAAAGTATCTGCTCCAATTAACCACTGTTTGTTACAGAGATGTACTGCTTTTTAATGAATTCTGTTCATCTTTCTGTATTTCTTGCAGCAAAAGTAACTTAAAATGAAGTATCATGAGGAGGAACGTGAATGAAAAAAACAGTCTGATGATGTTTCATTTGCATGAGTTTGATAAACAGAGCTTTCGACCTGAAGGGTGTGTATGCTAGGATTCCATCTTAATAAACAATCTTCGCCACCTCCCTCTTTCCCCCTCTCTCTCTCTCTCTCTCTCTCTCTCTCTCTCTCTCTCTCTCTCTCTCTCTCTCTCTCTCTCGTCTGTTGTCTGAACTCAATCTGCTCCTCTCCAGCTTACCCTCATCAGCAAAAATGCTGGAGGCCAGAGATGATGAATAGAGACATTGCAACTATTAATTTCTCATAACAGATCCATTCTTGCTCTTCAGTATCCCACTGGTGTTAATGGGCTTGGGAAGGGAAAAAAATAAGGCCAATAAATTCTCAGAACAAAGCAAATCTGACTAAATTAAGAGCTTTGTCCTGCATCGGACATGAAGGAAAGGGTGAAAAAAGGGCATGTTTTTAATCGTTCACATTCTCTCATTGCATGTTGATATCATGGCAGATCTCTTTGTATAGTCTGCACTAGTGAAATGTTAAAATTATTTTGTGTTAAAAATGTTGAGTTCCAAGGATAAAAGTAAGCATTGCATACCAGTGTAATTTATTCAAAGTAGCGCTGCAGTAATGATACAGTACTTCCTCTCTCAGGGGGTTTTTACACCTGGTCACTTCATGCGTTTTCTGAGATCCGATAGCTATCCGATCGTAAAAAGACCAGGTCTAAATGCCCTCCGAAACGTTTTCGAGACGGATATAAATCCGATCGTTCAAACCACTTCAGGAGGTGGTCTGGGACGCATTTCAGATGAAACTGGACAGGTGTAAATGCATGTGGTTGTTCAAGCCACATACGTCAGTGCTATACTCCTCCCAAACGGAAGTACGTCACTCGCAGGTGACTCGCGAGTCATGCATCGCGTCAGAAACAAGTATGTTTTCCCACCAGCGCTGGCTCCGATCTTTCACCCAGGCGTCTCGTTTGGTCTTAAAATGCACTGCTGCCGCCAGCAAAAATGCAGCAAACAGTAAATGCTGTTTTTTGTAGCAACTGCATACACCAAAACGCGCTCCATTTCAATTACCCAGAAATGAAGTAAAATATATTTGCATTTTGGGCGGGAGTAGAAAGATCGGACTGATATCCGATTCGCCAAGACGCGTTTATGTGGCCTAATGTAAATGGAACAGTTATAACAAATCAGATAGCTATCGGATCAGAGAAGACACATTTATATTTTACATTTACGGCATTTAGCAGACACCCTTATCCAGAGTGACTTACAACTGAGCAACCGAGCGTTAAGGGCCTTGCTCAAGGACCCAGCAGTGGCAGCTTGGTGGACCTGGGGATCACCCATGACCCATGACCTTCCGATCAGTAGCCCAACACCTTAAACACTGAGCTACCACACATGAAGTGATCAGGTGTAAAAAGGCCCTCAGATACCAACCTCCAATACCTAAAGCTACTATGTGACACAAGTCTAGTGTAAATCATCGCACTAGTAAACCAACAACATAAAATGTCAGCAATCTGGAAATATTGCACCATTAAAGACAGCAGTTTGCATAATGTGTTATAATATAACCTAACCATCTTCCTTCGATACAAAGCCTTTAGACATTTTACATTTTTATCAGAGGGCACGAAGCTGCCGACCTGAGGCATGCACAATAGTATCAGTGAGCTTGATCATTAAACTGTAGCATAGGAGAACTTCAATTCTGCGAGCACTGAGCACTAACACCTGTGCACATCCCTTTCCCTCACTAACACTTTCCTTGTGAGTCAAGGTGCAACTTGTACTTATTTTTAATGACTATGCTCTCTGATATTCCTCAGTGAGCTCAGATCAGCCACCCTCACACTCTCTAAAGATAAAGATACGATTAAACACAAACACTATAACACAAGGAATTCACTGTTATCACAGCAAGGCAGCAACCTACTTAAAGTCTACCAAAAATCATGTACTCATACTCATACACAGTCTAAAAAATGCCATATATCATATAGCAATACGAATCAAACAAGAAGTATTTTTTAAATTTTTGATACCTGAAAAAATGGTGCATCTCCAACACATTCAAAGCTGCTTTGTTATTTGTGTACGATGAATTATTTTATACGAGAGGTTCAGAACATGAATTTCCTGACTGACATTAAAACGACTAAAATGTAAGCAAATGTCATCTAGATATCCATGTTTCATTTGTACAGACTACCGGAACTTGGCTTACTCTATGTCAGAGACACCATGAGACTGCATATTGCCATGTCATTTCTATGCTCGGTCTCTCTAAGGCTCCACAAAACGGTCCTGCTGGCATGCTAAACCCTTGGCTAGCGCCTGTTCCAACAGCTATTTAGGGTCTTTGGTGGGAATCTGGGGTTAACGTGGCTCTCTCAACAGATTATCTCCTCAGTGTAATAACCAAATAGACATGGTAAAGCAAGGAATCAAAAAATATCTGTAGCAGCATTGTTCTGATAATCAAGCTAAGTGTGGTGGGGACATTTTGTGGGTGGATTATTCTAAAAATTAACTATGGACACATCTATCCATTTAACTCCCTTTCAGTGGGTTCTAGGTCATCAGCCTACACTCTATTCAGATGAGATAGAAGCAAGTTATATAAGCACAGTGGATTACTAGTTTTAGAAAATGCTTGAATTTTATAAATCTCACATACACACACACATACACACACATACACACACATACACTAGCTTCGGTGGTGGCCCATCCATAAAGGATGCTTATCACCAGGTCGACTATTTCTTTCCACTTGGGACTTTTCACTGTTATCTACATTACATGGCTTGGATCCACGGTTTTTATGGACACCTGACCATCTTCTTGACACCTCAACACCTTCTTGAGCATCACCATTCCAGAATTCCAGTGTTAGTCTCCCTTTGCTGTTATAATAATCTCCACTCTTCATGGAAGGCTTTTTACCAGATTGTGGATTGTTGCTGTTGGGGATTTGTGCTCATTCAGCCACAAGAGTATTAGTGAGATCAGGCACTGATGTCAGGTGAGGAGGCCTGGGGTTCAGCTGCCGTTCCAGTTCATCTCAAAGATGTTCAGCAGGGTTGTGGTCAAAAATCCATGAAGGATTTTTCAGTTTTCATTCCAAAAGTGGCTAACCATGCGTTCATGGAGCTCATTCTGTGCACATGGACATTAAGGTGTTTTAGAAGGAAAATTTTAATGTTACAGCATATTTGGGTCAAGAATTTAAGAAAAAACTACATGTAGGTGTGAAGGTCAGATGTCTTCACACTTTCTGCTGTCCAAAAGATTGAGAACATGTTCTGGGATTTTTATGTCAAATTTTTTATAGCAAATTGGAGAAAATCAGAAAGATTTTGAAATTCATTCATTCATTCATTCATTTTCTACTGCTTATCATCAGGCGTCATCGGGCATCAAGGCAGGATACACCCTGGACGGAGTGCCAACCCATCACAGGGCACACACACTCTCATTCACTCACACAATCACACACTACGGACAATTTTCCAGAGATGCCAATCAACCTACCATGCATGTCTTTGGACCGGGGGAGGAAACCGGAGCACCCGGAGGAAACCCCCGAGGCACGGGGAGAACATGCAAACTCCACACACACAAGGCGGGGGTGGGAATCAAACCCCCAACCCTAGAGGTGTGAGGCGAACGTGCTAACCACTAAGCCACCGTGCCCCCCTGATTTTGAAATTTTCAATACAAACAAAGAAAATGTTGAACATCTTGATCAATCGATATTTAAGATGTCACACAGATTTTACGAGTCTTATCCTTACCATTGCGGCGCGTGTTCAGATGGCATGCTGACGGGTTCGATCTGACACAGATCATCAGATTTTGCACAAACTTGTAAAGTCGGTGACATCTCAAGTGTACTGTCATTCAAGTTGTTGCTGATAATATTATTTGTAGTTACCAACTTTCAGTAATATTAAACAGAATACCACATTTTCACTACAGTGTAGAATACTACAGTGATTTAAGACTTTTGGTTCCCTGCAGCATTTTAGTTGACTGAACCACTGTAGTAGAGCCAATCAACATAGCCAATGAAAAATAATCCAGCACTAAATAACACTGATATATCATTAAGATGTCTTTTAAGGAATAAAAATGTGCAACATTTTGTCTGCTTCCTGGGTTTGAACTCTGATCTGTTTTAGATAGACATTGAAAGTTTAAAGTCACTCCTTTAGCAAAACCTCATTATAAAGATCTCCATGACCAAGCGAAGGAATCGATAATCAGAGATCCGGGCCTCACCGTCCAGCCACCTCCTTCTGTGCTCATGTCGCAGTAAACCTGAAAGCCTGTGGGAAAGTGTATGGGAAAGATGGAGTAGATCCCATCTTCATGCTGTCCACTAGCATAGATGTCACTGCAGTCTCTTGGTCGTCCTGCAAAAAAAAAAAAAAAAAGCACCAAGATTATCAGACTCCACCAAAGACTATCTTATAAGAAGTGGATTTTGATGAGTTTGAAGAAAAGTCTACACAAACCAAATGATCATTACTGCCAGTTGGTTGAATAATGTTGGATGGTTAGCTAATGACATGAGTCTTTACCCTCTCCGCTGGAACACCCCCTGGGTCTGACACCACTGCGCACTGGAGCCCTCTGCAAGTCTGCTTTCAGGAACACCTTCATGCTGCCAGGTTCTTTCTGCATGGAGTCGAACACGTCACTCACCGTGTTTACCACCTTCATCATGTTACTCTGGCTCTCGGACAGCAGCTGAAGCACAAGAGAGAGACATTTCTTGACAATGCTGACTCTAAATGTAATGTGTTTTAGACAGCAGGGAATGTGAGTCAGCTCTGCAGCAGCACCTGTGAAAATCCCAGTCGTCAATTACCAAAGATTGTTTCTGACAGACCTGACATGTGAAAAGCACCAAGCTCTCCAGGGTGTTGCCTTTTTACATGTGTGTGTGAGTGTGTGTGTGTGTGTGTGTTGTAATACCCATGACAATCATGGCAGTGCATGCACTGGTCACCTTGTGAAGAAACCAGCACGGATTCCTCTCACAGCACATACAGTAACACAGCAACCACGCTTTCCTGTCATTCCTGAATCATGATGGCCACTACTAGGAATTTTAAAAGAAAACATACCAAAAAAAGTGAATTATACATGACAACCACATGGGAAGAGGCTACGTGCTCTCACTGGTTGATGCTTTTCCTTCACAGCCTGTATATGTCATGCTACATGCACTACCTAAAGGTGTACTGCAGTATTGTCTTTCATCCAAGACATCAATAAAAGAAAGTCGATTTTGCGCTTAAATGAAATTCAAATGTAAAAATTTGTGTAAAAAATGTATCTACTCCAAGTGTTTGCATCTGAATCTGTACTGGATATAAACCCTACATGTGTGTGGCCTCAATCAGAATGAGGGTTTTTTTTTTGTCATTGTTTATTTTTTTTAAAATAAATTTAAAATGATGCATAAGAATTTTTTTAATCCTGTTTTTATTTGAACAAATTTAGTTCTTTTTTTACCGCATTTTCCGCACTATAAGACGCACCTAAGAGCCTTACATTTTCTCAAAAATCGGCCGTGCGCCTAATAACCCGGTATGTGATACGTACACTACATACGCTGGCAGCGATAAACCAATCAGAGAACATTACGTAATACGTACAGGACGTACGCTTACCTCCGCCACGCCTCCGGTAGGTGAGGATTTTGATGGATTTGTGGGAGAAGATTGATTAAAAAATAATGTGTGTGTTGTTAAATAGTAGAATAAATTTCAACTAAACTCACTGTTTTGCTTCCGTTACCTTTTTTTTTGTAGACCGTATGTTTTAGCATGCGCCTTATAATACGGTGCGCCTTATGTATGGGTTAAGTACAGAAATAGACCCCGTAATTGAGACTGCGCCTTATAATCCGGTGCGCCTTATAGTGCGGAAAATACGGTAATTTAAACTGGGCAGTTCCTGAGTATCACCGCACGTTCGTATTCATAATTTGGTCTTTATAATGTGGGCTTAATTTCTGACAAGCCACAAAAATAAATCCTCCGTCTCAAGCAACACTTTTTTTGTCAGTGAGCTCACCTTTCTAGCAAGTTCTGTATTATGTAATCATACGAGTCACATCTCTTATTCCTAATATCAACTGTCATAATATTTAATATTAGATAAACGTGTGTGTGTGTGTGGCGTGTGTTAAAGGATTCCCGTCGAAATGTCTGACGGCTAATCAATTGGAATGAACATTTAATGAACTGGTAAACTATTAAAGGTGTTATTATACTAGGACTTTATAGTGTATATTTTTCTTATTGTTGTTTTGTTTTACATACTGCTTTGGTCTTATTTACTACTTTATTCAGAGCATGCAATGTAAATATTTATATGGACTTTATAATGCCATTTGCAAAGATTCTTTGGTAATTGTGCTGGCATAGTGGCACAGTGGCACAGCTCTATCACATCATGGCTTCAGCGTCCTCAGGTTGATCCTTAGCTTGGGATCCTGTCTGTGCGGAGATTCGCACGCTCTCTAAGAGCCTTTGTCGGTTTTTTGTTCCTGTTGTCACAAAATAGTCCTGTATGCTAAATGACTGTGTGAATGCTGGTGTGTGTGTGGTGTGATAGAATGGACTGGTGTGTAATCTTCCACTCGGGAAAGACTGGAAACTTTCCACCATGAAACTGACTAAAACAGTGGAGTTATTAAAGATGAATGAATGAATAAATAATTGGTGATTATAGTAAGGGGTGTGGTGGCTTAGTGGTTAGCACGTTCGCCTCACACCTCCAGGGTTGGGGGTTCGATTCCCACCTCCGCCTTGTGTGTGTAGAGTTTACATGTTCTCTCCGTGCCTCGGGGGTTTCCTCAGGGTACTCCGGTTTCCTCCCCCGGTCCAAAGACATGCATGGTAGGTTGATTGGCATTTCTGGAAAATTGTCCGCACTGTGTGAGTGAATGAAAGTGTGTGTGTGCCCTGCGATGGGTTGGCACTCCGTCCAGGGTGTATCCTGCCTTGATGCCCGATGATGCCTGAGATAGGCACAGCCTCCCCGTGACACGAGAAGTTCGGATAAGCGGTAGAAAATGAATGAATGATTATAGGAATTCTGTCGTTTACATCCTTTAGGTTTTATGATTGTTATGCATGCTTCATGTGAGTCCTACAAACATTCTGGGCTTTTCCATGTTTGAGTAAGTTAGATTTTCATAAGCTTCCATAATACATTCTTCATGATTTCAGAAGAAGCAGCTCCAATGGTAATCCATCAAATCCCACTCATAACCTTTGGATTCCAGTGGGAATCCCAAGGATACGTCCCATAATAAACAGAGGATTATCAATAGCAATGCATCCAATTAATATGTAAAATCTGCTCATCCTGGAGCATCTGATATGTGCACATAAAGGTCTGAATACATGCTCTGTTAAAAACTAAAGTCAGGTTTAATCTAACTTCTTTGTAATTATGGTTTCAGTCCTATCTTGGCTTCTGTTGGCAGATAAAGCTTGTTTTGATCTGCACTGAGATTGGACTGTATAAACGTTCAGTGATGGTCACTGCTACTTTCTGAACATTATTTAAAATAGGTGGCTGGGTTGCATTCATTAATCATACACACATACAAAGTGGGTTTTTTTATTCTTGCTTTTTCTTGCTAACCCAGTGGGCATCTGAGTGTGGAACGTAAGATTAATGAACACAAAGGCATGAGAGGAAATTGAATAGAAAAATAGCAATCCAGTGCCAAGCAATCACAAGCAGAAAGAAGAGATTTATATAGTAGATTAGGTTTTAGTCTTGTCTTAAGAATCACTATTTTTAACAGGAAATTGTCAACATGGTTATTGCCATTTGCTTAGATTTTGATTCTTCTTGTTCTGCACTGGGGGGACGGTGGCTTAGTGGTTAGCACGTTCGCCTCACACCTCCAGGGTTGGGGGTTCGATTCCCACCTCCACCTTGTGTGTGTGGAGTTTACATGTTCTCCCCGTGCCTCGGGGGTTTCCTCCAGGTACTCCGGTTTCCTCCCCCGGTCCAAAGACATGCATGGTAGGTTAATTGGCATCTCTGGAAAATTGTCCGTAGTGTGTGAGTGTGTGAGTGAATGAGAGTGTGTGTGTGCCCTGTGATGGGTTGGCACTCCGTCCAGGGTGTATCCTGCCTTGATGCCCGATGACGCCTGAGATAGGCACAGGCTCCCCGTGACCCGAGAAGTTCGGATAAGCGGTAGAAAATGAATGAATGAATGTTCTGCACAGGCATCAAATTTTGTTTTCTACTCAAAAATGAGAGGGTGTATTAGTGTGTAGTTTTACTTCAGCTTGACAAACACATTTATTGGTCTCTCTCTCTCTCTCTCTCTTTCTCTCTCTCTCTCTCTCCATATTTCCTGCAAATATAAAAGACTCGTTCTCAACCAGCCATTACATCATAACATTGCTGCTATTAAATTGGTATGTAAAAGTTGTTTTGTTGCACAGATCGGCTTTATTGTATTAAAACACTTAAAGCTATACTAAATGTACGCTCAAAGACATTCACAAGATTATTCCTTCTCTGAAGCATGTCATTATAAAATCAGAGTTTTCTAGTGTCTCTGTAAATCACTGGCAGGTTTCACATGGGTCTAAATATATAAGCGGTTTACATAAGTTGGGACGAGGACAGGGATTGAAAATAGTTGAGTTGGTTTAATGCCATGCCTGGGCTTGCACTCAATATACAAAATTAGTCTCAGTGTTGTCAGAATGTTCCTCGAGTTGATCAGTGAGACTGCCTGAGGCTAATGGAGCCCGCATTGGTATTATCCGAGCGTAAATTCTGCTATTTTGCCTCCAGAATTAACATTCCACTTCAACTCCGCTCGGTGTCATTGCAAGAATTATTTTAGTCAAAGAATGTTTAGACAAACTTACATATTTGTGCCACTAATTTTAGTCGCACAACAGATGCAGCTTTGCCAAGAGATCAGGGAAAGTGTCAGGGCGGATTAATTTCAGCACATGTCTGACAGATGAGAAAAAAATCTTCTTTCTTGACACTCCTTCAAGGGAAAGGGCAAAACCGTGTTGTCTTGGGGAAACAGGTCTCTCACTAAGCAGCAGACGGATGGAAAGGGTCTGACTCATCAGCCAATTACCCACAGCACTCGCTGCTCTGATAATTAACTATAGAATATGTTAAATACTCCTGTAGCCACCTTCTTGACTCAAGTCTGCCCTTTTCTAAGGCTGAGCTTTTAACACATATTGAGAAGTGCCAAGATCGCCTGAAACTAGGAGAACAACTTGTAAACTACTTTCGTTCATTTTATTCTAATTTTATGCTCAGGCCAAAATGTGGCCATGATAAATATGCAGTAGAAGTACTGTAGACTATAAGAAATATATAGAGTTCTGAAAATGACATATCACAATTATAATATAGTGCTATAGCTTTTTAATGTCTGATTATGTCCAAAATGGAGAGAACTAGGGGGCACGGTGGCTTAGTGGTTAGCACGTTCGCCTCACACCTCCAGGGTTGGGGGTGCGATTCCCGCCTCCGCCTTGTGTGTGTGGAGTTTGCGCGTTCTCCCCGTGTCTCGGGGGTTTCCTCCGGGTACTCCGGTTTCTTCCCCCGGTCTAAAGACATGCATGGTAGGTTGATTGACATCTCTGGAAAATTGTCCGTAGTGTGTGAGTGTGTGAGTGAATGAGAGTGTGTGTGTGCCCTGTGATGGGTTGGCACTCCGTCCAGGGTGTATCCTGCCTCGATGCCCAAAGACGCCTGAGATAGGCACAGGCTCCCCGTGACCCGAGAAGTTCGGATAAGCGGTAGAAAATGAATGAAGGAATGGAGAGAACTACATTTGAACATTTAAGTCTGACTTCGAGGAATTTTCATGAGACTTTGGTGATCACTTTCAGTATGTTATCTGTTTCACTATGACATGTTGCTATCCAACCAACGGCCTTTTTTTTTTTTTTGCGACTACGATTTATCCTCCATCACAATTACTAAAATACACATTCTCAAAAAGTGTACTATTGTAGTATGGAAACCACCATCCCACGTGTGAGAGAGTAAACATTTTAATTAAAACCTTAAGTCATAATAATAGTACTAATTAACCAGAGATGTATAATAGTTCTAAAGTAATAATGTGTGTTTGTAAGTAGGGAATCATAAAAATAAATATACATTAAAACAAAGTCATAAAATTTAAAAGAACATTCTTCCATCGTTTTTTTTTTTGTTCTCTGAGGGTTTGGTGAAACATTTCCACTGACATTTAAGTCTGCTAATCATTCTGTACAACAGCCTTTCTTAAGTTTCATATATGATACATAGTGAAACTAAAGCAGTGTTATTAAATCTCGTGAATGTAATGGGGCTTTCTGCACTTCCTCTGCTTTATGTTTCCATAAAGCAATGAGTTGAAGAAATGTTAAATGAGGCCAGAATCCTCAGGTATCTTTAATGATCTTTAATGATCCAGAGAACTGTGCTAAGTCAGACGACTGCCACAGACAGAGACGGTGTAGATGTTGAACCTGGCTACTGCGTGACATATATATACAGTATATATAAGGTTTTATTTTGTATTACGTTAAACTAAAGACAATCTTGTTGGTGAACCCTATTGATGCTCCAAAATGCAATTCCAGGCCCAAAATAAACAAAGGAAAAAAAAAAGCATGCTGAAAATCATTTTGGTTGATCAGGTCTTAGATTATACATCTCTCCCCGATCGAGTAAGAGTAGTAAGATTGGTATCATGTATTTGTTGCCCAGATGTCCACCAAATGGACCAAATTTTCTACATGGATGTCAGAAATCCACAAAAGAAGACTTTTTTTGCATTACTGACTACCAGATGGCAAACGCACTCATCACATCAGCTATTCCTCTTATTCTAAATGAGAAGAGCACTCAAATTACGAAGAAAGGGCAAAGATGCATAATACCAGGAAACACTCTGATTTCTGGTTAAGGATCCGAGGAAGCCCCTTAACAGTCAGCGTATCAGCTCGATTGTACGTCGCTTTAGATAAAAGCATTTTCCAAATGAATGAATGGAGTTGAAAGAACTGAATCTTCACCATCCTTCAAGTTAACTTCCTATAAATTCCTATCTTTTTCCTATCATTTTCTCCACTAATGACAACATTTCTAAGGCCACCACCTCTATACTACTCAGTGACTCATTCCCAAGGGTCATTAGTGGGGGAGATTAGGACGGGGGGGGGGGGGGTCAGTAGAGCGGGCTGGTAATAATAATGCACAATACCGCTCTCTCTAAAAAAAAGTGCATCCCTTATCCAAATTCTCTTCTGGAGGTGACTGGAAAAGTTTGAGCAAAGTTCTAAAATAATCACCATGGGATTGGGTGCTCTTCAAATCCGTAACAGCCCGGATCCCTTAAAGCAACGATTTCAAATCCCATTTCAAAACTTGCCTAAGGACGTGATGGTCCCGCTCTGGGTTCCTAATCGGAAGGTCGGGGTTCAAGGCCACAGGCAGCTGAGACATCTACGTTGGGTCCTTGAGCAAGGCCCTTAACCTCACCTGCTGCCGGGGCAACGCATGATGGCTGACCCTGCACTCTGACCCCAGGCTCATAATAGCAAAAATGGGGGCAGTCGTGGCCTAATGGTTAGAGAGTCTGACTTGTAACCCGAAGGTTGTGGGTTCGAGTTTCGGGCCGGCCACGACTGAGGTACCCTTGAGCAAGGCACCAAATCCCCCCCAACTGCTCCCTGGGCGCCGCAGCATAACCATAGCAGCATATGTGGGTGTGTGTGTGTGTGTGTGTGTGTGTGTGTGTGTGTGTGTGTGTGTGTGTGTGTGTGTGTGTGTGTGTGTGTGTGTGTGTGTGTGTTAAATGCAGAGAACGGATTCTGAGTATGGGTCACCATACTTAGCCTTATGTCACGTCACATTTTTTTAAGTGAATATGACAAATTAGAACCAGACCCACAACAGCGGTTTACAGGAGATGGTTCATCCCCAGTGATGCAGACTTGTATTTCCTGCCTGGTTGAGGAAATCAAATAAAAATATGATCCTCGTTCACTGTCTGCTCTAAGTGGCGAGACAGTTGGTCCCATCTGTCTCAGTCTGCTGGTCAGGACTCAAACAACACTATTAAAGGTTACACAGGTGCTTCTCTAAATCATCCCCCTGCCCACTACAATCACTAGATCTGAAAGTGCACCTCCAGACAGCACTGCCTTCAGGTCAGTCTACATTCCTACAGCACTACAGAACTGAAAAGTGCTTTAACACACAGTAATTTAAAGCTCTGAAGGGTTTGTAAATTAAACGTGTGGCTCTGCTGGAGTTTAATCTGCAAGAAATTCTTTACTGAATAACCTTAATAATAATATGGTGATTCCCATAACCATAACTATTAGGCAAAGTAGGTGCTTACCAAGAGGCCAGCATACAGTATATACCTTCAAAATCTCAGTCATATTTTTTGCATATATGCCATTAGATATCTGATATATCCGATATCTGCACTTTTCTGGTTACAAAATTCACAATCTTGAAGGTTGAAATCATTTTGTCTATCTGTATTCTCATTTATATGCATGACGATGTGCAAATTACCACCTAGAAGGCAAACCTTTGGAGCGTTTGAGCCTTTTGCAGACTAAAAAAAGACCGAAGAAAGGTTCAGTTATTAATTACTTTTGTTCAAAGCAGTTGAACCATGGTCAAGTAAATAAGATCATCTCTGTGAATTCTAAGCACTTAAACAAGGCATTTTCAAAACTTTCCAAAAACAGCTGAAGGGAAAACGAGATAATAAAATCAGGGTAAATATCCAAAGGTACTGTATGTCTTTAAAATGCAGCAAAAGTCAAATTTCATTTATTTATTGGTGCACTGAACAGTGCTGCTGTTTGTCTTAAACGAACCATGTGAAAAGAGACCTCAAACTTTTTCATTAACACATACATTAAACAAAATCTCAAACCCTTCTCAATGCTACTACTGGACATGCCAGAGTCAAATAGCAAAAAAAAAGGAAAATGCATCACTATAGAGTATTTCTGTCAGCACCACTTTGTCAAATGAGAATTTATTAGACGATAGCATACAGTTAATGTTGGTGGTATGGTTCTGTTCTGGGCAAGAATCCACGGGCACATGGTTTCTTTTTTTTTTTTTTTTTTTTTGGAAAATAATAAATGAATACATGGATAAATAAATAATTAAAAAATTAGAGAGAGGGATAGAGAGAGAAAAATATGTGGAGATTTATGATTTAAACTGGTACAACGAACACGGGTTCCAGCATGGTGGAGTCGGGGTTGGAGGAGGGAGTTTAAATCGCAGCAGCAGCGAAGCGCTAGAAAGCGGCTCAATGAATGGGAATTTACATTGTCGGGTAATATGGATGACGTAACCGGATTGGTGCACGTCGTGGACTGCTGATTACTGTAACAGCTGATGCACGCTTGACGACGTGGCCTGCCAGAACTAACGCGATGCTTGATTTTTACTCTATAGAGTATTTTTACTCTATAGTGCTATTGTCAAAATGTCCAGATTCTAACTTCCATTGTTAGATTTTTTTATGTGGTGATAATGTTGTGGTGTTACTGGTGTTTGGATTTTGTTTTGTGGTTTGAGATCATGTCTATATTAATTCACAACAAAATTTTAACTGCTATGGAATGGAATCTGAGCTGTCACTGCTCACAGAGTGTTGAAGTGTTCCTATAGTATATACATGAAGAAATGGGTGTTAGCTCAAGCGATGGGCCTGGACCATTTCATCCATTATATCAACTCCTAAACCACAAGTTTAAAAATCAGAGTGAGGTTATCACCTGGACGAGTCTGGCCTGCTCGGTCTGCAGCATGCTGATCTCCTGGCTGATGCTGCTCTGGCCCTGCTTCAGTGCGTTGTACTCCGCCTTCAGCTGGCTGCCATAGGCTGACAACTTGGCAATTTCTTCAGCCAACTGGACAAGCAATGCACGCTCCTGTCCCTTCACAGACTTCAGGTCCGTGTCATGGTGGCTGAGTGAGTGCAGCAGTGATGTCTGTAACCCCTCCAGTCGCAGGAAGTTGCTGTTGTAGTCGGGGCAGTTGGGGTCGATGAAGATGTTAATGCGGGAGCCATCTCCTCTCTCCACCGTCACTAGGGCGTTGCCTTCGTCTTGATTGGTAGTGATGAGTGGCGGACCATCTAGGCCTGAAGGTGCCTGGGAGTGGTTCATTAAGAGGATGGTGCCTGTTACCGTAACAGCTAGCAGCACAGCAACAAAGAGCAGAATGGTGCACAGGAGGTAACTACAGCTCGTCCTCTGAGAGAAATAGAGAGAAGAAGACAAAGGATCGAGGAAAAAGAGACAGATAAGTAAAGAGTAAGAGACAAATGGATGTGAAATGAAAGTATTTAGACTAGACTGCTTGAGCTACCACACAAGAGACCCTGTTTATCTGATTTAAAGATGTCATGGTCACTCACTGCCTTACAGCTGACAGTTTAGTAATTCACTTGACACTCCAAGCCAGCAGCACATGTCAAAAAAAATTAGAAACAAGCACAGTAATAAGTGGGTGTTTATTACTTCATTGCATCTTTGAGCTGTTAAATCAACAGCCCACACTACAGACAATAAACATGTGCATGCTACAATTAAGCTATTTTCCTCCTGAGATGTATATACTCTAATATGCACTGTCTAGATGTATGTACTGAAAAATACATCTGCTTGCAAAAGTCTCTACTGAATGCTAGGGAATTTTATGATAATTATTTTCTCTTCCATCCCCATGGTGAAAATCATTACACTTTAGTGGTCGCGAGCCGAATTCCTATTACCCTGCTGTGTGCTGACTGTTTACAATACACCCATGGAGAGAAACTAACCACAACAAGCCTGCAGGACTCGTATCCTTACACTCCACTGAATATTCTGCCGTATCTGTCATATTTTTTGAAAGATGATATATATGTACAGAAGACGCCAATCTACGGTCATCATTAGGCTGCGTAGATAGAGTGTAGGCTCTGCAGAATAAAGCAATAATGTCTGATGTCTGCTGGTATTAGGAAACCTTGCCTCCGGCCCCCTGTGCAACTAATGAGAGCATCACAGTTGGCCGTGAAGCAAGAAAGACTTGCACAAAGGTGTGGGGATGAACGCAAGCTATAACATAGGCTCCCTCCTATATGTACACAAGTCACACAGAACCTTTGTAGAGAATCAATAGAAGTGCTTAAAAAGGAATTTCAACCTTTCAAGATAAGCCAGGATAAGATAACCTTTATTGTCCCACACGTTCTTGAGTTTTACAACCATCTCATTGTTACCAGGGGTGGATAAATCATGAATATATTAGCTAACCTACCAGGCATGTAAATGTACCATCCAGTCCTTCATTTAGATTGACTGGATAAAAAAAGAATAAAAAGTGGTACCACATAAATAGTCCATACCACACTTCCCACCCCGTCACACCCCAAAACCAAACAAAATGCCTTCCCACCCCCAAAAAAATGTCCATTGCCCATTAGCTATTCTAAACCATGCATTTAGGAGCTATTGGAAATTTGATGCCACAAACCATGCCACAGTTTCAGATTGCAAAACCTGCACGAAAATCTTCATTCATGCCGTTGCTAGATGAAATACCTGGCTACACTTTCAATTACTCCATCTTGACTGGATTATTTAAAAAGACTGGGGCTATAGAACTCATCAATGGAAAGAAACATACACCATTTAGAAGCTTCGCTATTTGGATGACCATACAATTTTTTAACTTATGTTATAATACTACGTTTAACTTTTTTTCTAGAGGTCAAAAAATGGAATTTCCACCTGTTATGATGTTAAGTTAACTCAAGTATTAAGTATTTTTGTTTTTACCTAGCCTACAAGGAACAACACGTTTATAGCAAAATTCTCTGTTCGGTTATCCCAACAGAGGAAAAAAGCCAACGGTGTCAGGAATAGTTTTAGTTCAGACTAAAAGACCATGAAATAACTCATTTGATTACACTGAAAATGTCAGTTAAGCCAAATGCGAGTGTACTGGTCGAAAGGGTTAGAAATGCTCTCCGAGTTCTCAGGGTTCACTGTAAATAATGACAGGCCGACGGTCGGCAATAACAATCATAATCCATCACATATTTAAAATATGAAAATATCTTTCGATTATGCAGTATTTTAAAGGAAGAGATAGCTATGCATGTAATGCATATATAGCAACAATTTGTGCATTCAAGAAGTCCATAACCCTTTAGAAATCTAATCTGAGATTAGCACATCATTTGTGAACACAGCTCTCAAACGCCCACCATGGGAGGGCTTTGGCAGACAAACTCTGACTCACTGAGACGTTATGCTATGCTACGCTACACAGCATGCGTATAAAGCATCAGGCTTGTCTTCTTCTGTGAAACCGAGGACGTTTCAAAGAACATCTCTAGGGGACTGTGAGAGCACAGAAGCCTTTTAAACATTTTACTAGCAAATGCCAATCGGAATACCAATCAGGGAGCCAGTGACTGTAGACATTCCATCACACACAGTCACACACAGTCACACACACCCACACTTCCACCACCACCCTGCTCCTCTGGCCCCAGACAATAGCAGCTCGAGATCGTGAGGCCATGCTCAACCAGGCATGGACGATATTTTGAGAAGAGCTTTTATGTGTTGTTATTGAAGCGATGCTGGTAAGGCAAAGGACATGATGATAGAGCCAAGGGTATCTAAAATAAAAGCATAGCAACATTCTACTCTTCAGCTCATCTTTCAGTGGCACTGCACCCATGGCAGAGTTAAACCAATAGCACCGAGATCACAAGCAGAGCAGAATATAATACAAAGCAAGAGAGCACTCGATGATTGCTCAGGTTCAACAGTGTCACACAAAGACGCCTTCAGTCGGTCTTTCCTCTCGATTGCTTTTAAGCTTAAATAAAGTGTAGGTACTCTGAAGAGAAAAGGCTTATTGATGAGATGGATGGACAGATAAAGAAGCACAGCTTTCTTTCAAGTAATCAATGCTATAGCCATTTAGCTTTTTTAAATGAGAAAATCAATATCGTGTCATATAAATTGGTGGTCCTGATATTCCATCTAAACGGCTACCTCCATTAATGAAGATACCGAGGGTTTTGTTCCACATTATTAACGCTGGGATTCATGGCATCAGATTCACGATTGAATTTCCATGGACCTGAAGAATTAACCAGTGCTATTGGTCTAACTGTGACTTGGTTAACTGAATTAGCTTGTCTTATTTGCAAGTGGTTCTGAGGGTGCTTTCAAACCTACCTTGTTTGGAAACAAACACTCCACCGGTACTCAGTGCTAGTGACTATTCTGCATATGACTCAATAAGATTATGTAACCCAGTGACCTTTTCAGCCTACTACCAGTGGAAGGAAAAGTGGAAAGAAAAAACATTTGCTACTATTTTATAGACTATTTCCATGGGTCGTACTAGTACACTAATAACTGGTGGTTAACAACTATATGATTCAGAGTTTTCCTTAATCATTTTTTAATATCAGAACTGATACGAAGCACCCATTAAAGCGCTGCTAAGTTAAGGACGAATAAATGCGCACCCACTCATACAAACAATTGGATGTGTTTGAAAACCGTTGCATTGTGAATCCAACCTGAGCCAAATGAAAAGAATGTCACAACCTCTGGAAAACCTCTGGAACAAATTTCAGCTAACAAACTCAGTAGAAAAACAGACATCATTCATTAAGGATGATAATGCAGTGGTTCTGTTGAGCAGGATATTAAAAATGACCTTTCACGGATGTCATGTCTAGAACTGTAACTCTATATACTGTAGGTTTCAATACTTTGCATCACTCACACGCTGCAATCTCTTCGTTACACCTACCAAAGAAAAACAGATAATCCACTGCAATATGTCCAACATGTTTCATTTTTATATAGATAAAAGATCCAGCTGATTTCTGTGTGATGGCTGGACCAGCGCTGAATCCCTGAGCTTCTCATATAACTGAGAGGAGGCCAGAAATAAAATCAAACCACCGATCTACCTGCCAAGTACACAAGCTGCAGACCTCGCTGTGGCTTCCTCATTATATTACAGGCCAGACAGTGAGCTCGGTTTCGCCTACGACTCGTTCTGCAGGATACGTGGTAAAGCCTTTAGGATTAGATAACCATGAATCTCAGCTCAGGAAGCAAAGCAGTGATGGATTTTTTTTTTTTTTTTTTTTATTGCAAGCACACGTGTTCTTGAAATTGGTTAATATGTTGAATCTTACAGACAAAGTAGATGGATGTATATGAGATTAAATAGTCTGACGGCTGGATTTATTAACTAAACTTTTTTTATTTTAGTGGTTCAGAGTCTCCAAAGACCGATGGCTATGTACCAAGCTATTGTAGCCTGAAACTTGGCTGCCTCTGCCTGAAGGTTATAGCCCAGAGATTAAACTTTTAGCAAGATACTGCCCCCAAAGGTAAATCATAATTAATCAGATCAGTGTTTTGTAGCAACAATATCTAGATTTAAAGCCTGCTGAAACCTGGAAGTGGTGGCTCAGTGGTTGAAGATTTGGATGGCTGATCAGAAGGTGATTGAATGTGAGTTCAAATCCCAGTGTTGCCAAGCTGCCATAATTGGGTCCTTAAGCTATACCCTCAGCTGTCGTCTGCTCGGTCGTATCCTGTCAAAATTGTAATTCGCTTTGGATAAACATGTCAGCGAACTGAAAGATACATGCAAGATGCAAACTATGACTTGAGATACATCACCACAATCGCAGAGGGCAGATCATATTGAAAACTAGTATTTTATATAAACATATAGACAATACTTTACACTCACTCACTCATTTTCTACCGCTTATCCAAACTTCCTCGGGTCACGGGGAGCCTGTGCCAATGTCAGGCGTCATCAGGCATCAAGGCAGGATTCACCCTGGACGGAGTGCCAACCCATCACAGGGCACACACACATTCTCATTCACTCACGCAATCACACACTACAAACAATTTTCCAGAGATGCCAATTCGTACCCGGAGGAAGCCCCCGAGGCACGGGGAGAACATGCAAACTCCGCACACACAAGGCAGAGGCGGGAATCGAACCCCGACCCTGGAGGTGTGAGGCAAACGTGCTAACCACTAAGCCACGGTCCCGTCCCCCCCCCCAATACTTTATACTTGAAAAATAATTCAGAGATGTCTGCGTTCTAAATATAACAAGCAGTTTGTCTGCACTTAGCAGACAGCTGCTTTCAAGAAAGTAAATCTGACCATATGCATATGCACATATGTAAATCTGTCTTTTTATCCCTGGTGTAGCGATTTACACGCTACATAGTGTAAGAGTGCAGCAATTAAAAGCTCCTGTAAAGGCTCTGCAAATGTATGACCTCTTATGCTCTCATAACGCCAACAGGATCTGGCAAGTAGAAAGGCCTAGAAGCTTCTAGACAACTCTGAACACTTCAAATTCTCTCTCTATCAGAGCAAAACAAAGAAGAAACACCTCCAAAAGAAGTAAACATCCAGCTGTGTTTCAATGTGGTAAAAAAATGTGGCTCTATTAGGTAACAAACCATTTACATACGATTCCCTGCGTTTGATGAAGATAAGCAACTAACACATTAACCTTTAACCATTGATAATTTGTTTATGTCTATTTATAATGTTTGTCGTCTGTAAATAAGCTACAGGTAGCTTACGATGCCTTAACGATGCCATTTTTAACCACATGTTTTATTTTGGTATTATTTTTGTGTGCTTCCCTAGAATATGTTGATATGTCGAGCCATAGCACACAGTCAGAACTACTACGTACTTTTCAGATATCAAGAACATGTGTGATGCCTTGGAGAGCACAGCTTCATTAGCAGGATTGAGATGATAAATGTGTAATAAACAGAGCACAGAGAGGTCTCAATCATACTTCAGGCAGCCAAAAGCAAGCTGCTCCAGTTTTTTCTCTCCCATGAGTCCTTAACCGGAGCGATTAACATAGCACGTTTTTCGTATTTTTTTTTCACTCATCACACTAAAACACTGGAAAAAGATCGTCCTTTACAGGTAGAGTGAAAATAAAATAAAAACACCTTCTCTACCATTTTGCACGATTTCATATTTCATATTTTCATCAGGAATCCTAACCAGTATTAGAAAATATTTTTTTAATCTTTCTGGTAAAAGAGTTATATGAGTAGCCTTAAGCCTATTCTATCAATCAACCCACACAAAGAGATTAAAGACATGATGAGATCGTTGACTACATCTCCACATCAGAGTTCAGTTTATGCTCATTCTTATTCTCATTCTCATCTCTCATCAAGGTTTGAGTGTAAGTAATCCAGATGTGTGTTTTGACCCACTGTTTTCAAAAATATTTGAAATAAACATTTAAAAAAAGCACAAAATATCAAATCTATTTCCCACTAGGATGAATAAAGTATCTATCTATCTATCTATCTATCTATCTATCTATCTATCTATCTATCTATCTATCTATCTATCTATCTATCTATCTATCTATCTACAGTATCTATCTATCTGTCTGTCTATCTATCTATCTATCTATCTATCTATCTATCTATCTATCTATCTATCTATCTATCTATCTACAGTATCTATCTATCTATCTATCTATCTATCTATCTATCTATCTATCTATCTATCTATCTATCTATCTACAGTATCTATCTATCTATCCATCCATCCATCCATCCATCCATCCATCCATCTATCTATCTATCTATCTATCTACAGTATCTATCTATCTATCTACAGTATCTATCTATCTATCTATCTATCTATCTATCTATCTATCTATCTATCTATCTATCTATCTATCTATCTATCTATCTATCTATTTTGTCAGAATGTAAAAATTCAGACTGCAGCAGTTTAGTTACCTTATTTTTCTTTACAAAATCAGTAAAATATTTAGGGAAATGTGAGTAAATGCAAGAAAGTGTAACTGCAACATAAAATGTAAAAGTCTATAAAGTTCCAAATCAGATGGAGTCTGAATGACAGATTCTTGATTTTTTCTTTTATTTTTTTTTTAGGAGAAAAATGTATGTGCCTTTCTAACATTTTGGGAAGCAAAACTGCCATGTCAAGTCCAGTATATAATATAGGAGAAATATTTTATTTACAGTTTTAGAGCCATATCTCTGAACAGTCCATGTTGCCTTAAAAATCCTTTCAAAATGGATATTTTTTCTGTGTAAATACTTACAATAAGCTTACTTCCCAAGCTTCAAACTGACCATGTTACAAAGTAAATTTTCACAAATGTTTTTGTAAAAACGAAGATATTTTTTTTTATGCGTTGCAGCATGTCAGAAGCTTGGACAGTTCCTTGCCAGACCACAAGGGGGGGCTGGCAGGTGTTTTCTCATCGCCCACTTTTCTATTGTTTCCATGTGGGCTGTGCCACGACCTTTCGCGTTCTGATTTCCCGACATCTCACCTGTTTCTGGTTTATCTTGATGTACTGTTATATATATGCCTGTCTTGTTTTTGTGATGGTGAATAATTGGTGTTGTGTGTGAGCCGTAAGGACGGACGTTGTTATATCCAGGGTCTTATGCCACAGTTTATGTTTATGTTCTCCAGGTTTTCATGTTATAGTCATGTTTTGTTTCTGTCATGTTTAATGTACGTTTTGTTAGTTTTTGGAATGTTAACCCTTGTATGTTGTTCGTATTTTTGTTACTCAGCCAGTGTTCGTGGGTCTGGTGGACCCGCTGGTGGACCCACTGGTGGACCTGCTAGTGAACCCGCTGCATTTTTTGGGTTTTTAATTCAACACAATCAAAAATTTTATTTTAAAATACTCTACAGATGTTTACTTCATCCCAATTACAAGCAATATAAACAGCATACGATATGGTTAATATTTGCCCTTTACCTTTATTACATCACATTTTTTAATTAAAGTGCTACTCGTTTTTTATTTGTTTTTTAATAAAGCGTTGCTTGCACTGAAATGTGAAAGTGGGTCTGTTTTGGTATTGCAGGCGATCCAGCCAACGGAAGAGATCCAGGTTTCATCAATGCAATCTGTCCGCAGTATGGCTGAAGGTTTTTGTAAGGTGTCTCCTTTTTGTTTAGGACAAAAACCTGCTGCTACACTGGCCCTTTGTGGATTAGATTGGACACACATAACATAACAGACTATTGTGTATTGTGATTGTTAATTAGATTTTAAGATTTCCAATGTTTGCACTGTTATACCACACGCACTTAGAAAAGGATTATACTTTATTTAAATATTAAGGCTTAATTAAGGTCTTCTACCGTTTCAGTCTAAAGTAGACACTGGAACATGGCTTATATACCCCACTATATCATTTTTATTCACTGCAGTGCTTCATAATTGGAGCTCTGTTATGGGGAAATTATTCATAAATGCATTATTAGTTGTGATATTGTGCAACCTGCAGTATAACATAACATTAATTAATCATCTAAATCCATAAACTACTTAGAGTAGAACTGACAGCGTGTTCTCAGTGTAGGTTCTAGGGTGGTTGTCAGAAGCAATTCGACCAGACGTTCATCATTTCTTCTGAGACCTTTTATCTCAGCTATTTGTCACTTTCACAGAGTGGTCAATAAGGAAGCTTTCTCATGGAGAGCTTTGAATTGCTCGCGCGTGTACTGGCAGGAAAGTACATGTGACGGCATTTACCGAGATGTGGCCTTGAGGACATCGAGTACTTTTACAACATCTCGGGAATGGTTGCTTGTGGTAAGGTGGGAAAATGAGTGCTTCAACAGAAACTGGAAATAACAGTCATCTGCGTCTGGCGTCTACCTGCAAAGTCCTCATCATCGGATTTTAAACCAAGCAGCAATGCTAACCTCTTTCAGCTCTGTATTACTTCATGTTGCACTAGCATGTGTGTGTGTGTGTGTGTGTGTGTTAGATTTTTCGTAAAAGTGGAACCTATACTCATAATACATTTTAAATGCATTTTTGACATTTACAAATTACACATAAGCTTGTGTAAATGTTCCTAAGCGATCGCTTCAGAATACTCGATTCTGATTGGTCGGCACGGCTCTGTCAGCAGTTCTGTCTGCAAAGCAAGTCACAGGATTATAAATAATTGCTTGTTCTCATATATTATTGATTTCATGCAGATATTTTCTGCAAAGAGATGCTTGTTTCATTTTTGGAAGGAGTCTCCAGTGTCAGTGCTCTAAAAATAAACAATCAGAGATCAAGCTGTTCCTTGAAATTATTAGGAACATCTGTAGGGGAGATGCTTACTTGTTTAAAACACTCGCTATTATAGGAAAATGATCAACTTTAAGTTCAAGACTCGGAATGCATTATTAACTCTGTTTATAAATTAAAACACATATATGTACTATGTATATATAAAGTACTATGACAATCGTTGGTGCAGTAATACAGTATCTGTTATAAGTATGATAGAGTATAAGTTATTGATATAGCGCAGGTCCTGTTTTATAATTCATTACATTTATAATGAATAACATTAATCCATACAGTGTTTTAACGCACAGGAATTCTAGCGCATCTCTCTCTCTCTCTCTCTCTGTATGAATGTAACGCCATCTATAAGCCTCTAGAGTTTTAAGTTAAACTGTTCACTTTGCAGTAGGTTTCCTCAGCAATGCAATCCAAGGACATGTGAGCAGGCGACGATTTGTCTTTTAGCCAGACACCTAAGCTGGGCAAAGGTGTGCATAACTCTTCTATCGCTTCTGCTTTCTCTCTCACATTTCCTTTCTCTCCGTCTGCGCTCCCACCGGACCAGCAGAAAGCCCACAGGCCCGGTGTGCTCTGTCTCACTCAGTGGATCAGAAGCATAGGAGGACAAAAGATTAACCTGCACACACACACACACACACACACACACACACACACACACACACACACATATCAAACACACACACATACAATGCACCATTTTTATCTTTGATGTCTCATGCACCAGAAGAGAGGCTGAGGATAATATGAGATTCATGCACATAAACCTCTGCCTGAAAACACATACATTTATTCATTCCATCAGCTGCTTTTATACCGAACGGATACAATCGAGGTTTACGGCTGAGTACTCGAGGGCCCGATAGCGGTTTTCCAGCAGTTCTGGGAATTGACCTTATAAGCTACCAATCATTAGCACAGAGCTTTTACCAATGGAGGCTGATTTATACTTCTACAAATACATATTACCATTAGGACACAGAGAAGAACATAGCTCATAGAGGCTCAGGTCAAGGTGAACACGGCAGGTTCATCTGTGGTGCGGTGCAGCAAGCGAGCGCTAATTTGTTAAACAGAGAATTGTATCCGGTAGCATTATGGGACAAGGCCAGAAAAATCCATAGGCAAAACCAAAAGGCATAACATTATGAAGACTTTTATGATGTGAATAATGTGAATGTAATTAACGATAGAGTTTTGGAGGGAAAAGAAGAAAAAAAATGCTTTTAAGAACACACTGAATAGCTTGTAACTGTATCCCAGATTAAATATTTCAAGTGGCACGCTTCCTTCGTCTCTACCTAAAGGGAAGGTTGCAGCGGCACTTTATTTTTTTTTTAGTCTGCCAGTCACTCACCTGTACACACCGATCAGGTTCCAAAGCTTCAGTGTTAAACCTAAGACCCCCATTAACACAACATATTTTATATTGCTAACTTCTTGACCAACTCGGTAGCACAAAAACACATAAACACTTCGATATGAACAGACTTAACCGTATTTAACTGATTCTATTCATTTTGCCTTCGTCACATGTGGTACATAAAACTTTATCTGTACAGTACATGTCATTTTCTATTCATTCTGGTTCTTGGTACCACAATGCATGTGACACTGCCCAGTAATACAGAAATACACATAGTACTACGTGCAAATATCTTGGCAGAGACCTATGTGAACGTCCACCCACGACGTGAATCTCACAGAAGAAAACAATATTTTTCCCTGGAATCAAACCCTTGGCTTTATGTTACAAGCACCTTTAGAACCTTGCTATTGAACCATGGGAGAATCACATAAAGCACCCTGGATGCTTGCCTGAAATTTTTGAATTTCACAAAGAAGCTTTACAGAATCCGGATATAGATTTAGATCCCTGATTAACAAGCAAGAGTTGACACTGGCAGGGAAAAAACGATGAGTACTACAGTATGAATGGATCCGGATTTAAAAATGAAACCCATCCTCTTTTGGGTTGACATCCAATGGTTATTAACTGTTACAGTATTCAGTACAGGTTTACAATAATAAAGACAACCTAATGTTTATTTTTATACAGGGATGAGCATGAGATTGAGTCTCAATGACTACATCAATAGTTCATAAATAAAAGTATACAGTATCCAGCTTATAACAGCCATTAATACCTACGATCATGTAAGAAAAGTGTGAGAAAATAATGTGAGACAAGAATCCAAAGCAGAAATCAATTAGCAAGTACACAGCAAGGCAACTGGAGGACGTGGAGTCATGAACATTCACTAGCTTGTGAATCTGTTATCATGTAACGTACGATGAACGCATGACCCCTTCCACTGCCTTGGGGTGTCCAGTTCAAAGAAAACAACCGTGTGAACCCTAAATATGATGGTTCGAACATCAATTCTCAAATTGATCAAACACCTCAGAGCCTCAGCTCATTTTACAATAAATCTGAGATTGGGCTTCCAATAAGTGGAAGTAAGGAGGCGGCTCTTCCTCAATAAGAAGCCTCATAAACTCGTTTACGAGTCCCAGAGCAAGTCACACAGCAGGGCAGCATCCATTCACTGTTCTGCCAAATATCCACAGTGCAATACCAGGGGATCATGCCAAAGTGTTTAAGGTCTGAAGAATAAACGCTCACCCAGACAGAGGGTTAAAGAAAAAGCAAATGGAAGAATTTTATCATCTGGGACATCAGATAGTGTGTTGAGTTACAGGGTCATCCGTTTTATTTACACACTCACTGCCCTTTCGGGTGTCACATTAAGAGGCTTTCAGGTACACACACACACACACACACACACGCATACACAGAAACACACACACATACAGAGAGAGAAACATACAGAGACAGAGATAATGTAATAACATTTACTGTTGAACTAATCCATTACACAAAATACAATCGCATTAATCCATAAAAAATTATTCAACTTCTCGTTGAAATAAAAGTAAGTAGCTGCTTCACTTAATGGGCTTTAACAAAGCGCTGCACCACCCTGCTGAGCTGTTTCTATTTTTCAACCCAGTAATAATACAATGCTGAATCACTTATTCTCATTTATTTTAGAATGGTTAGTTGTATTTTGCTGGAAATAATAGTAAAGTAATATCCTTTATATCACGGCGCTGCTGAATACTCAGTTCTGAACGTTTGGAAGCTGCTCATTCGTTTTCTATAACAGCAGCTTGGAGACTAGTAACAAACTTTATTTATTTATTTATTTATTTATTTTACATTTCTAATTGTTCAGGTGGTGACGTTTTCTGTGCGGAGACGATTTCCAGTGGTTTCCAGTGTCAGCACTTCATTATAACTTTAGGTTAACTTTAGGTTTTCCATTACAGTAAAGTCCTCAGGACAGAGAATTTGTCACTTTGTGGAATCTAAAATGGATCTAGAGAAGCATGAAAGATGGAATGACTGCTTAGATATGCTATTAGTAATAGCAGGATACTTCTGACATTGTACACCATTAAATGTAGATATAAATGGATAAAAAAAAAGTATGATGTAACATTCTAATTGTCCTGGTGTGTAACTTGTTTTGGTCTAGATAGAATCAACCACTTTCAGTATTTTCAGTAGCTGTTGATTACTCTCTCTCTCACTCATTTTCTACCGCTTATCCGAACTACCTCGGGTCACGGGTGTGTGTCTATCTCAGGCGTCATCGAGCATCAAGGCAGGATACACCCTGGACGGAGTGCCAACCCATCACAGGGCACACACACACACTCATTCATTCACACACTCACACACTACGGACAATTTTCCAGAGATGCCAATCAACCTACCATGCATGTCTTTGGACCGGGGGAGGAAACCGGAGTACCCGGAGGAAACCCCCGAGGCACGGGGAGAACATGCAAACTCCACACACAAAAGGCGGAGGCAGGAATCGAACCCACAACCCTGGAGGTGTGAGGCGAATACACTAACCACTAAGCCATAAATGATTATTGTATATTGTATTTATGTATATTATTTTTTCCATAACAACATGTCCTGTCATGTTTCATTCCTTGCTGTATTTGAAACCAATAAGCCATGTCTATTTGAGTTGATGGATTTTTGCAGAATAACAATAGTAACTTCAGTACTTCCACTGGTAGATGTCCGTCAGCCAAAATTATAAACCTTTGTTTCTTATGGGGGAAGTTGTAGCCTAATGGTTAAAGAGTTTGACTCCTAACCCTAAGGTTGTGGGTTCGAGTCTCGGGCCGGCAATACCACTACTGAGGTGCCCTTGAGCAAGGCACCGAACCCCCCCAACTGCTTCCCGGGCGCCGCAGCATAAATGGCTGCCTAATGCTCCGGGTGTGTGTTCACGGTGTGTGTGTTTACTGCTGTGTGTGTGCACTTTGGATGGGTTAAATACAGAGAACGAATTCTGAGTATGGAATTCTGAGTCGCCGTAAGTCACGTCACTTTTTTTTTGCCAAACTCCAACACAACCATTTCAGCATATCAAGAGAAAGGCAACGGTAAATCATCAAGTAGTTTACCATCCTGGACTAGTGTGTTTTGAAGCATTTTCAACACAGATGAAACAAAACTCTTTATGGTCATAGAACGCAGCCATTAATTGGTTTGTCCATACCCTGTTTTCCATCTCGGTGTCTATGGTCCCAAATGGTAGCTGTCAGACTATAAAAAAAAGTATTCTATCGTACAAGACAGGCTGAGTGTGACCAATTTATTTCCCTTCCCTTATTAGTATCTCAATCAGTGCTCCATTTTCTTGTCCTGTGAGATTTTTTTTTACAAATCGTTGAATGTTAGCCTTTTGCACTTCTTCTACATTTTCCCACAAAGGATACAACCCCTGCTGTGGCAGTTCTGCTATTGCTACTCCGTCCTTAAATCCCACCAGGAACCTCTCATGACATGTAAGACAGTTGACATAATATGAAAACATAAACCGAGTAGAAAAAAGGTCACGTAACCCAAACCGAGAGGACAGGACAGGGAACGTTGTGATACATTGTGTAGAAAGCTCTAGTTCTGTCTAGTTTAGTGGATGGAAAAGACCAGATGTGTTAAATTTGTGTAATCTGCACCCGGTCTTGTTTATAATTGTTCCCCTGAGCCTTATATAGCCGATTTCAATAATCGATTTCATTAAGCCACTAGACTATAGAAACAAAGCTTGAGATATTATTACCGTTTCCAAAGCTGTTCACATTCTGAGCCTGACATTGGGATGAAACGGTAATTGCACAAATGGGTCGTTTGCTGTAATAGTCTTGCCTCATACTGTATGATAGCACATTAAGTTCCAGGTAAATGAACACAAGTACAAAAACATGCATTCGCTGTCCTTGTGGATGGGCCATCTACGCTGACAGGATGCATGTCTCTCGGCACTGGTTTAGGTTTACATGGGATGGGAGATCAGACTAGGTTAGGAATCCCCAGTGACGCAAAGTACTTGCCTCCAGGACATGTTTATCAATGTACTGCTGATGCTCTGCCTGATCCATGGTCCCTGGAGAATGCTGAATGTTGCCCCAGAATTCATCTAATGACCTTTAAAGCTAAGGCAGTGAACCAGTTTGGAAAGACAGCTCTGTCTTGTTTAACCCACTCTATGGGGTCAGGAGAAACAGCATACAATGCAAATATAATGGTTGAGGTCCCATAATACGTCTTGTTTGGGGCAAGCCTAGGATTTGCAAGGATGTAGACGATGTATGCAGCAAACCAGACTCAAGCTGTAAAGTTTTAAAGCCATATGCCAGATTCTTCTATATAGAAATTCTAATTACTTTTGTTCTGTACATTCTGTACACAAATAAACCTCTGTTTCTGCCATTTCAAAGCCTTCCACCACAAAAGCGATTCAAAAGGGTTAAAAGCACTTAATGCTGTTGGTTTAGAAATGAAAACCAATAACAACATGTACTCAAAGATATCATTTTGGAAATTAGAACCCTTAACTATGCAAAGAACCACTGAGGATCCCTGATTTGTATACACAAGCTTCGGTTTTTCAAGACAAGTGAAACATTGTGGTCTTCACTGCTTCTTAAAAGATTTGTTGGACCAACAAGAAAGCTTCTGAGAAGAAAAGATAGCTCTTCATGCCCTGCAATCATTCTCCTGTGAGTTCTGCCTTTGTTCGGTATGAGTCAGATTTTGTCTCCTCTATTCCCTCACACTACTATAATGGATATTTAACATGCACAGCAACAGTGGAGCAAAAGCCGTCCATAAGCCGGAGACTCTGGAAACGGTGAGATTTCACACTCCTCCACAATCTGTCAGCTAAAACCAAAACCCTAAGTCGTAGTATTATACACACAGGCCTTGTTTAGGGTAGAGATGAGAGCTGAGACCCATCATTCTTACCCATAGTCGAGCCAGAAAATCCTAAGGCATTAAATATGCATAAATGATTCACAGTGAAATTCTAAAAACTTGACAAAAGAATTTAAATCGAAATGTTTGAGAATGTGGGGGCACGGTGGCTTAGTGGGTAGCACGTTCGCCTCACACCTCCAGGGTTGGGGGTTCGATTCCTGCCTCCGCCTTGGGTGTGTGGAGTTTGCATGTTCTCCCCGTGCCTCGGGGGTTTCCTCCGGGTACTCCGGTTTCCTCCCCCGGTCCAAAGACATACATGGTAGGTTGATTGGCATCTCTGGAAAATTGTCCGTAGTGTGTGAGTGTGTGAGTGAATGAGAGTGTGTGTGTGCCCTGCGATGGGTTGGCACTCTGTCCAGGGTGTATCCTGCCTTGATGCCTGATGACGCCTGAGATAGACACAGGCTCCCCGTGACCCGAGGTAGTTCAGATAAGCGGTAGAAAATGAATGAATGTTTGAGAATGTGGACTTTCCATCTGACCGTCCACTCCCACACACGTGAAAGTAAAAACTGCCTCTCCCATGACTTTTCAAAGGGGTCGCACAACATCTTATTCTTATTACCTTAACACCTTGCTAAAATGTGTCCTGAAGTGCTTTAAACAAACAGGTTTAAATACGACTCGCATTTCCATTTTATTGTTATGTGAATTGCCATCCAGGAATAATCCCTAAGCATGAAACAACCAAGTGTAAAGATTCTAAAAACTGGTCAAATATATTTTGACATGCTATCTAGTATGATCTTCTATAGTGTTGGACATCTGTGGTCTGTTGGTTTTCATTTATTTATATGTTTTTAACATCTACCAATTTTTTTTTTACTTAAAATGTGGAACAACAATCATTTTTAATTTTCTGTCGATTCCATGAAGGTTTTCTCATGAAAACATTTGAAATTCACATTAAAGCAGACGGTATGTCTAATACTGATAGGAGCTGAGCCAAGAAAGATATTGGCAACCCTCTGTCATTCTGTCACCGACTGGATTCATCCAAATAACAGGCTGAAGCGAGTTGCCACAGCTCATCCTGCTTAATATAAGACATATTGTAAGAACGTACCGTGAGAGCATTTTCTCTCAGCTCATCTGTGATTCACTTTCTAACGCCGCTGTTCCGAGGCTCACCGGTTCTTCGCTTCTCAAATCCATTATACATGTGAGCCTCTGTGCTCGCCGAGAGCAGAACAAAATTGCAGGGTCTGCCATGAACCATTCATTCATGTCATTATTGGAACTTCATGCCATGACCATTTCAAGGCGAGTTTATATCCAAAGTGCATAAGAACTATTCATGCACTTATGGCACTTTGCAGACGGTTCAGAACATACCAGGACACAGAACTACCCAGTCATGCATACGCACTTATTATTAGCATTACACACTGGGGGCTTCATGCTGTGAAAAGTCTTTAATTGGATTTGGCTATTTTCTTCAAGTCTGCCTGAATACAGCTTATAAAGTGCTTTCTGTCATTTCTGCATGGAATTCAAAGTAAATATGTGCTAAAAAAAACTCCAGGGTTTCTTTTGTCTGCCAATCTGGAGACTGAACTGACTAAAAATGTTGCTTGCACCAGAGAGATGCGATGGTACGGAAAGCAGATGGCAATCGTCTCCAACGTCTCAAATGTCTTCTGCCAAAGCTGTGAATATGTTTTTTTTTTTTGTTTTGTTTTGATTTGTTTGTTTGCTTTTTTTCAGTGAAAACGAATATTTTTATATACAATTTAATTCTCTTGTCTAAAGTTGCATATAATAAGTGAAGATAAAAATGAGTGCAAAGAATAAAATTTTAATTGTACGATCCAGATTACAGACTTTCGTTGACTACAGAGTGGACAGTATTTTTATTTATACTTTATTCTTATTTAAAATCAATATTTAGGTCAGTAATTAAAGTGTTTGTTTAAATTAGCAGTACGTTTAAAGTAAAATAGCTACTTTATTTATCTAGCGCTCTAAATCCTTGAGAAAACCAGGAATAGAGGTGTTTCCTATATCTCAGGCTTGAATTACTCATACGGTGGAGGATTTATCAGGTGACATCTCCAAACCTGAAAAATCAACCAATTTATCATCTGATGTAAATGAAACAGAAGCTGAACTCAGGTCTAACCTTCATCCTTACACAGCTGTAATAGATTAAGCAAGTAAAATCCGTCCTGCGGTGAGAAAGATCCTTTCTGTAAAAGGCCACCAGCTCATGTTTCTCTGAATCACAGACCCTAATTTTTTTTTTTTACCCTTTCTAACAAGCACAAATCTCACTGACTGTGAGCTCACTGTTTCGTCCAATCAGACACAACTGGAAAATCATGACAATATGTCCAGAATAAAGGATTTCAAAATGCATCGATCAAACACTGAGTAACACTTGAGTATATCACAAACGGCCCGACTCTCCTGAAGAAGGATTTTATTAATAAACACCAGGCAGCCAGATGAATTCGCGCTGATTAATTAGCAAGCCCTGAAATAACGTATGCTGTGTAAAACAGGAGCAGGTTGTAAGATGAGCAGGTGCAAGGCACTGTGTGTGTGTCACTTGGAAGAAGTAAGAGTTCATTTAAAAGAAAAAAAAAAGAAAAAACCCTGACTGGCGATGCAGACATGACACACAGTGGTATAACGACATACTGTAGCTCAAAAGGATGTCACCGAAAAGCAAAATGATGCCTCATACGGTCCAGCGTGATGAAAATCCATCCAGATCTTTACAGCACATTACAGCGAGTGAGAAACTGTAAATAACAGTAGAATTATTTTTAATTAAACTGCCATCAAGAGACAAACAAGCATCAATGCAGAAAGTAAAATGCTTTAAAATTCTCTTATCGGAAGTGACCATTTCATTCTCAGATCGTGTGTGTGTGTGTGTGTGTGTGTGTGTGTGTGTGTGTGGCTACAAAAATTAACCTGTGTAATTTCACTACACCCAATTGTGGATGAACTATTTACAGCATTTGGAAGATGTCCTTATATCCAAAGCAACTTACATTATCTCATTTTTATACAACTGAGCTATTGAGGATTAAGGGCCTTGCTCAGGGGCCCAACAGTGGCAGCTTGGTGGACCTGGGATTTGAACTCACAACCTTCTGATTGGTAGCCCAACACCTTAACCACTAGGCTACCACATGCCCATTTATTAAGGCTAGATGATACATCATGAACTAAACACATGGGTAGTGAGTGATACAGTAGTGCTACACTACACGTAGTGATGATACAGTTACAGCTGATACGGATCCCACCACCTCCACACACATCCCAGTGCGTTTCATTCCATTTTTTTTTCTTCCTCTAGGTCTATAATGCGTCTATTATTAAGGTTTTTTTATGATATTTTTAGCATTTTTACTGAAGTTGAGAACCCCTGATTTATGTGTTATGTGTATGTACAGTCACTGAGCACTTTATTAGGTACACTGTACTAATACTGAGCCTCTGTTTGCTCTCAAAACAGCCTCTTGACATGGATTCCACAAAATATTGAAACATTCCCTTGAGACCGAGGTCCATGTTGACACATCGTGCAATTCATGCAGATTTTTCATGTGCAATTTCAATCTGTGTCTCTCTACTTCTAGCACATCCCAAACATGTTCTAATCATATCCATGAAAATAGCCTGAGACGACTTTTTCTTTGTGACATGGTTCGTTATCATGCTGGAAGTAGCCATTAGAAGATCGTGGATATAAAGGTATTAACATGGTCAGCTCAAATAGTCTGTGGCATTCAAGCCATGACTGAATGGGCCTGAAGTGCTCACCATTACACCACCTCCACCAGCCTGGACTGTTGACTGAAGACAGATTGTGTCCATGGATTCATGCTGCTGGTGCCAAATTCTGACCGTACCATCTGTGTTCCTCTGCAGAAATCCAGATCTGTCAGACCAGGATGCGTTTTTCTGTCTTCAACTGAAAAGTTTTGATGAGTCTGTGCCCACTGCAGCCTCAGCTTTTTGTTCTTCGCTGACAGAAAAGGATTCTGAAGTGATCTGCTTTTGTAGCCCATCCACATCAAGGTTCAACGTGTTGTACGTTCTGAAATGCTCTTCTGCTCACCGCAATTGTTTATCTGCGTTACTGTAGCCTTTCCGTCAGCACCCCACCAGTTCGACCGATCTCTTATCAACAAAGCATTTCCATCCTCAGAACTATGTCTCACTGAAGACATTTACATTACTGCCATTCTGATTACACTGTAGAAACTGTTATGTGTGGACATCCCAGGAGATCTGCAGTTACAGAAATAATAATACCAACCTGTCTGGCTCAAACAGTCATGACAAAATCATTGAGATCTCATTTTTACCCGACATTCTGATGGTTGACGTGAATATTACCCAAAGCTGTTGCCCCATATGTGCAGGATTTTACACATCGCACTGCTGCCGCACGATTGGCTGATTAAATAATTGAATGAATGGGTAGGTGTACAGGTGTTCCTAATCAAATGCTCAGTAAGTGTATAATTGGTTATCGATGAGCTATGCAAACTCAAAAAAAAACTTCCATTAGAAAATAGTGGAAATATATTAATGAAATGAAATGAAAAGAGGGACATGGAAGCCTTTATTATCAACACGTATACATTAAGGCACGGTGGAATTCTTTTCTTCACATATCGTAACTAAGGAGGTTGGGGTCTCCTTAGCACGGGGCAGCTATAAAATAGCACCACTGGAACAGGGAGGGTTAAGGGCCTTGCTCAGGGGCACAACAGTGGCAGCGCTGGGGCTTGATCTCTGATCCTCCAATCACCAACCCAGAGTCTTAACCACATGAGCCACTACTTCCCCACAGTGGGGCATTAATTACTGCCAATTACGGTTTTATTATCATCTGAAAATATTGTTTGAGAAAAAAGTCACTCAAATGTAAACTAACACCTGGTTTTAAATATTTGTTAACACTTTGGTTTCGCACCTGTTACAATAAAGAAATAAAGAAATAATTTTATGTTTTGTTATCTTTAAGATGAGGCACGCTGTTTGCACACACTGCTCGGGTAGCACTGCTTTGTCGATTTAAAGCAGTGTCGAATTAAATATTCGCCGCCGATTTAACACATACAGTGGCGAATTTACTCTTTAGGTGTCAAATCAGTACTCGGGGAGTTCGTCTTGTATCATTTGTGAGTAAACTTATCAGACTTCCTTGGGGTTACTAAAGGGTTACTAAATTATGTAAAATACCCACAAACCCGTTTTTAATAAGAAGCCACTTTACACTTTAGTCTAATGTCTAGTCTTTACACTTTAGTCTAATGTCTAGTCTTTACACTTTAGTCTAATGTCTAGTGGGCTTGGAATATCGACAATATCGACAACATAAAATATCGTTTATAAGGATTGATCTGAACGCTTATTCTGAATAAAAAATAATCCTAAACACATATCACCATTTAAACGGATGTACAACGATTTTCCAATTTTTCAGATAGATAGATACATGGATGAACAGATACATTTTACACATGGTTAAAAGTTAAATCTTTAAACTTGTTACTTATTTACATGCTAAACATTAAGGTAGCAAACTGTATTGTAACTTTCACCTGGAAACATAAATCTAGTGTACTAATTGGATATTAACGACCACTGATGTACCTTAAGGCTTATCATGTGCAGTTTCCCAGGTAATAAATATAATAAATATGGACTACAGGTACAGAGCAGGTACCTGTGCTGGTTGGACCCCAGCGACAAGGATCAGTACAGATTGATACCTGTATTTCTAAGAATGTATGTTGGACTTAACTGGGATTAACTGCCGTGAATCTACACAAAATAATCCATTCTGTGTATTTTGTAACATTGAAGTGAAAAAACAGAAACTAGCACTTCAGGTTCAGGTTCAGGTTCAGATTGAAATTCATTCACCGTACCTCGGACCTGGACTTGGACGTCTATCGAGTCGGTGCTGGCCAACAGGTCATATGTTGGATATTTCTGCTCTAAAAAGTAACTAGAGATCAAATCTGTTCATATTAGAGGTACGAATAAAGAAATACATATTATAGGTATGAATTAAAAGCGAACCACTCCAAGACTAGGAAAGGTAGAGGTTAGTACCCTTATTTCTTAGCGTCTCCAGAGAAGTAGAGTAGAGTGAATTTCATGATGTGATGTGAATGCAGAAAGCACAGCATCTGGATCTCATATAAAACGTCTCACCTGTGTAAAACCTTCATTTTTAATTTTTTTTTTCTTTCAGTTTACTTTTCCATATTATATCCATAATAATAATTGGAGAACGGAATACACATTCACGGCTATGCTAGAAGTTTGAAACATTCCCGATGATCCATACCTGGCGATGAGGAGTAAGCAAAAATATGTCAGATATCTTTAGTGATTAATCTCACCCTGAAGGGAAACTATATAAAAGGTAATCCAATAAGAACCCAATATGAGTTGAAAGAATGATGCTGTTTAAATGAGAATAAGGAGTGTAAAATGGCTGTGTCTCATTTCACTCTGTCTACCTGAGCCTTGTGCTGCGGTCCGTCTTCGAGCTCCGTGACGCTGTTCATGATGTTTGATCTCCTTCACCAGTATTCTCAGACAACAACCTGCAAAAATCCAAGATTTGTCCTCACGGACTGTAAATATATCCTGCTTTGCTTAATCCCTCCATCAACACACAGTTCTAGTTGGTTTCTAGGAGGATGTGAACTACTTCAGCACCACACACACGTCCACCAAGAGAGCTGTTGAACCTGCAGCAGATCTGATACACTCATTTGAGAGAGAGAGAGGAAAAAAAACACTTAAGGTGACTTCTTACTCGCAAAAACTCACAAGACGTGTGCTGAAAAAATGTCGGGAGAGAATAAAAAGAAAACAACATCAATCGTTATCAGTTGTGTGATGCGAGTGGTGCTGAATTTGGTGATGCGAGTGGTGATGCGAGTGGTGCTGAATTTTGGTGATGTGAGTGATGCTGAATGTTGGTGATGCGAGTGATGCTCCTGAAAAAAAAAAAAAATCTTCCTCGAAGGAAACTTCCTTCTGTCCTTTAACGTGATGAGAAGATCAAATAGGTTAAAAAGAGCGAAATGTCGGTATTCTGGTAAAAATATGTATCCACAGTAGTGTTGCAGCTCGTATTAATCCTGTAGCGTCCATGCGAATATGTGGAGTCACTAAAATGTGTCTGTCTCACATCACACTCAGCGTCTCTGTAGTGTGTCTCTGCTGAGCTAAAGCGCCGCTTTACAAACGAGAAGCAGCACAGGGTTGCCAGATTGGAGTCGTGGTTGCCAGGTATAAATAAACGCAGTTGCGGGTAAAAAGGGGAAAAAAAAGCGCAAAACATTCCTAGCATTCCGATGTATGTAATAATACATTATTGATGATAATATAATGATAATTCATTCACATGGCTGAATAAATAACAGAGAATACAAATAAGCTGTGGGTTAAAGCAAAAAAGCATGCCATGCATAATTAAACTTAATAATACTTAAAATACTTTTTCACAGTTTTTAAAATATTGGTCTCCAAGAATTGTTTAGTTTAAGATTAGTTTTTGTTTTTTTTAACATCTCAGTTTGTTGCTACCTTCAAATCTGGCTGTGATTGAAATGACATTAACATTTAAGGTTTTTGGCATTTGGCAGATTTGCTAATCCAGACTCGCTTTCAGATGTGCTTGGAAGCGTCTATCAGTAAATACATCCTGATACTGGTTCACTAGGTCAAGGACTAAAAATACTATCAGCCTAAATACTCTGTTGGAGAGGTAATATAGTATAGTAAGAAATACATTCAGGGAAAGCAGGTTTGTTTTTTGTTTTTTGTAAATGATTATTTAGAAAAATATGATCTTTGGATGTCATTTGAAGACAGACGATGACTGAGCTGTTCAGACATCCATGTGAACTTCATTCCACCTAGTTGCCAGAACAGAAAAGAGTCTTGATGCATACTTTCCTTGTATCCTTAGAGATGTTGATACTATCAAGAAGTGCATAAGATTTGGAGGGTGCAAGGTGCAGTGTGGGGTGTGATAAGGGATGTGGAGTTTGCTTTATGTTTGTCATCTTGTAGATTGATAGCAAGAATATTTCCCATATCACAACATCCCATCACTGATTATTACCCTAGAATACCAAATCTCCTTATCGTGTCTTATTCTTTACTTGTACAGGATTGTAAATGGCTCTTTGTTAGCTATCATCATCACTACCCCAAACTATCATTATATATACATACTGTATATAAGTGACTGGTGTGTAATGGTCCTGTTGCTGCCTTTCCACTCCAGGGTCTCCAGTTTGATCCTAAGTCCAGTTCACTGTCTGTGTTTAGCTTCTGTTTATGCATCCAGATGGGTTTCCTCCAGGTTCTCTGGTTTCTCTTAACTGTTCCTACGTGTGCCTGACTATTCATGGTACTGTAGTAGAAACCACCACAACCCTGACCATGAGAAAATACTTCCTGAAGATGAATAAACAAGTTACTGTGAAAGCATGAATGTTGGTTGCACTAGCAGATCAATTTCCAGAGTCTTACTGTATTTGTGGATGTGTGGCTCACAGGGTGGTAAATATAGCACATGACAACTGTTCATTTCAATTAAACAAGTCTAATTCATTGAATTATGAATAACAGTCAAGTCAAGAGAGATCTTATCCAATCTGGCAACCCAGTGACTTTTTCAGCAAAGCAGCTGTAACACTAATAATCCCTACAGTGTTTTATAGGTACAGTACAGATTGATTACCTTGCTGTGGACAGCTACCAACAAAATTCTCCTGCTTTGATTTTGTTGAACTAACACTTTTATTACTGCTATAATGTTGACTTAATATCACCTTTGCTGACAATTATTTTTACGTGCTTGGGCACAAGAATGGAATAACACTGCATGTCATCGTGTCATTCAATACGAGACTCCTGATTTAATATGTCTGAGTATCAAAGAATACATTCCACATGCTGCATAATAAAGTAGGCTATTCATTATAAATTATGTCTTATATTATTTGAGGTGGAATAAACATTAAAACTTAATCAAGCCTACGCTCCCTCCCACACTTTCTTTTTATTCTGAATCAAGAGAGACTACCATGGCTAAAGAAAAATGTATGAAACCCTAAGAAAATGTATTATATTAAAACGTCATCCTTTTGTATCATATTTCACCATATTTTACTTTTTTCACAAGAAGGAGGGGAAAAAAATCACAGGATTTGATGATTCATTCAAATACAGAAAAACAACCAGAAATAGAAATAGATTTGATTAGATTTAATTCAGCCATGTGTTTCTTTGTAAATGCCATTAAAAATCCAAACAGACCAACATTTTATCAATGCCTTACTGTATAAGTGTTGGACTATACTTAACTACATGTCCTGTCATTATTTCAGGATTGAGAAGCTTAATTGAATCCGAGCTCGATCTGGAATGAAACTAATCTTATTAATAACCTAGGATTGAGTGATGACAGGTAGATTGTGTGTGTGTGTGTGTGTGTGTGTGTGTGTGTGTGTGTGTGTGTGTGTGTGTGTGTGTGTGTGTGTGTGTGTGTGTGTGTGTGTGTGTGTTTTACATTTTTATATGTGATATAAATTTTACATGAAATATTTATGTAAATAAGGCATTAGTATGCATGCATTCATACATGTGTTGTGGTATCATTCAGGGAGGTGTGCATATCTAAATGATGGAATATATGATGAAATAGTCTTTCAGATGAGAGTTAAATGAATGAAGAGCTAAAAAAAGACCAACATCACAAGTTTAACTTAAAAAATATATCCAAATAAAATAATTACAAAACCTCCCCTAGTTTCCTCCTATCATAGTAATTGGATTAGCTCTGAATTTCCCCTAGATGTGTATGATACAAGCAAGTCAAGTCAAGTCAATCAAGTCTAGAAGCTTTTAGCGTTATTTCAACCATATACTGTATAGCTGATGCAGTACAACGCTTCTCCAGGACCGTGGTGCTACATAAGACAACCAATAGCAAGGTCAAACCATTCGCTTTTATTCTTTTACTCTCTCACTCACTCACTCACTCACTCACTCACCCACTCACTCGCTATATCACTCACTCACTCTCTCACTCACTCATTCACCCACTCACTCACTCACTCACTCTCTCACTCTCTTACTCACTCACTCTCTCACTCACTCACTCACTCACTCACTCTTTCACTCACTCACTCACTCTCTCTCTCTCACTCACTCTCTCACTCACTTCCTCACTCATTCACTCATTCACTCAAACACTCACTCACTCTCTCACTCACTCACAGCGAATAGCGCAATTAGTGCATCAATAAGCTGTTTGTCAGACGTGTGTTAGATCTCACAGTCTTTCCTTCTCACATACATATCCAAACACAATATTCCTGCCTCCCTCATTATTTAGATTGATATATCATAGATTTAAATCATGCTGATGTTGTACATTCTTTCATATTGCAGCTTCTTTCATCCAGACAGCTTGATTGCCAATTACCCATCATCTTCCCCCAGAGCAGTGTCCTCCATCGTCTAACTCACAAACACACAGAGAGAGAGAGAGAGAGAGAGAGAGAGAGAGAGAGAGAGAGAGAGAGAGAGAGAGAGAGAGAGAGAGAGAGAGAAATTTAAGTCTGTAGGATATTAACCACAAAGAATGATTACAAATAAAACAAATGAAAAGCTGAGGAAGAAGCAGTGGTTACATCGCATTAGTCGGCTCAGACAGGTCAAGGTGAAAGAAAATAATTTCAAATTATATTTCTGTTGAATTTGAAGAAAGTGTTTCAAACAGAATCCCCAGGAGCGCAAAACACATTACTTTGTTACCTTGTTATGCACAAAGTTTCCAAAGAAATTGAAGTTTAACTTAACTAAGTCTTTCATCAGCTCTGCAAGCAAAGTGCTATTATATATACATATATACCTTATCATTCGTCTTTGGTAACTGTTTTATCTTAGACAGGGACACATTAAGTCCAGAGCCTGACACAGAAATACTAGGTGTGTGAGCCAGGAATACGCCCCAGGTAGAGTATATCACAGGATACTACACACACACACATATGGAAAAATATCACCTGGTATTTTCCTGTTTAAGCTTAGACAAAAATTTACCAAGTGATGTCACGTGAAAATTAAAAATTAGCACAACATGGACTTGTGACATATCAAAACACTCAGCTCAATGTGGGAAACTTCCTCAAGAGTATACGGATGACGTCACATCACATGCTCGTCTCCACGTACCTCCAAATGTTTTGGCACCCTGGCTTTCTGTCTACTTGCTTCCAAAAGTAACACCGACCCTTATGTCCACTCGCCTCCACAAAGCCCCGGCCTTTGCAAATACCTGCACAGTCAAAGCCAGCATCAAAGTCTGTCGCGACGAACTTTACAAATCTAGTTAGATTTATTTTGGTTTGGTTGTTTTTCTTTTTTGCACTTTTTTGTGTAAAGACATGAATATGTGCTTGAAAATCCTAGTAGATCAACACTTTCTGCCTGTCTCGCACCACCAACCACACCACAATTAGTCACAGAGATCACACATTTTCCCCATTCTGATGTTTGATGTGAACATTACCGTAGCTGAAGCTCTTGTCCTGTATGTACACGAGTTTATGCACTGTGCTGCTGCTACGTGATTGGCTGGCTGGATAACTGTATGAACGTACAGGTGTACAGGATAGATTGATACTTCATGCTAATCTGACCTACACGAGTGCTAAAATAAAAAAAGTGAGGTTATATAGGAAAACGGTTATGTTTTCTATTGACTTAGACATTTCTATTTACATATTTTATATGTTTTTCCTTTACTGCTTTGTAACAAAAGAGTATAAAATGCACTTCCCCTTTTCATCATTTGAGTTCCAATCATCGTGTATTTTGATGTCATATTAAAGTTTCATGAATTAGACATCGTTCCTTCATGTGAACATCCTTCTGTGAGCTCAAGTCTCCGCTCACTTCTACGCAACATTGATGACTAAGGTTCTTTATTGTTCTGTTTTGTTTTTTTTGTCTACTAATATTATTGATTCTAACATGATTCTATTTCACTGCATACAGATTACATTACATCCATCATCTTCTTCAGCCAATGAGTTTACAATATTCTGTTACTGTGTTTTAAGTGTTTACTGATTGGCTTAGCAAATTATAAACAGTAACTTCTAAAATTCTAGATGTTACTGTTAAAAATACAAAAACATATATACTGTACATGCATTAACGATTCGCTGGAATCGATTGCTGTTAGACAGAAAAGTCGATAAAGTATGATGTATCGCATGCTGTTGCAGGAAATCAAATATCGGTTTGAGCCTCGTATTAACGTTCATGCATTGTCCAGAACTATTCAGAGGGAAATGGTGGCAAATTTACGGTCTGTTGGCTCGACTGACACCCGGGAGAATCGGAGCTCTGCTTCAAGTGAGAACATCACAAAGAGAGATGGATGTGGCTGCAAACCTGTGAAACACACACCTGCTCTAACCGCAGCTATTGTCACATCTTTGACTACAAGAGAAGACACTGGGCAGATACAAGCACAGACACGGTACATCACAGATACCTAACAGGTATAGACTAATATTAGAACAGATACAGACCTAGACAATAAGCAGCTTATCAGAAATCCAGATGTAGACTAATTAGCAAATAAAGTTGACAGCATCGAGGAAAAAACTCTCTGAGATGACATGGGGAAAAAACTTTCAGAGGAACCAGATTCCGAAGCTTTTCTACAGTACGTGGCACCGGATAATTAGATAGCAAATCATTTTCCTTCTGCAGGTCTATACTGGAAAGTTTTGAAAATATCTGCAGGACAAGTACAAGAGATTCTTTATGATTACAGCAGCAGTTCTTACCCACTCAGGGAAAAGCATTCTCAGAGAAATAACTCACGGTTAATAAGCCATGAAATGTTTAAGAGAGATGACAACGACATACTTGCGAAAGCCTCAACCATTTCCTGACCATTTCAGATATTCCATCACTCTTAATGAAAGGCGATTGGGAATAAAAGCGAGTCAAAGACAAAGAATCAGGAAGTATTCACAGGAGAGATGTAACAGTTAGGCATAATGGACCATAATCAAACGTAATCCAGTGTCTTAGAGGACACGGAGTATAGAAAGAATAAAGGGGCACTGATATTAATTACGGGTTTTAACATTGCCGATGAATTGATTTATTCTTTTTTAGTTAGAAATCTACGGTTATAAGGAAGCTTCAGTTGAAATTTGGAGAGATCAGGATGACTTAATTCAATATTTGTGCCCCCAGATATTAACCCCCAACCATCCACCCTGCACTTCCTTTGCTAGCAGAGGTTGCTGTCTCCTAAGTACTGTTCTTGTTCCCTCATTAATTTTTGGTGTGGCTGATGGGTGACACACTTTCTACTCAGTAGTTGCGAAGTCTTGCCAATGCTTCTGTACCGTTTTTCCTATTTCTTTGTTTCTTTCTTGATTTTGCCTTTGGATTGTTATTTTGCCTGTGATACAGTACATAGACGTGTATCTCTTTAATGGCTATTTTGGTAACTCGATTTAGACTTGCATCAAAAGTGGATGGATTTTTTCGTTCATTTCCAAAATATACAAAATCCAGTGGCCTAATCTTTAGCACCACAACACTAACCAAGCAGTTACCATGTCACTGAATTGTGCAGTACTACACATATCTGGCTTAGAATGCTACATATCTAACACTAGCACTCCTCATATGACTTTTTTGTCACATCTTTTATGCGCATCTCGAATCAGAACCAGAAAACTTTCTGGCAGGTTTTCTAAAAAATACAATCATTCATATTCAGCTAACTCAACGCTGTATGCCAGTTAGTTAGTGAGATAGTTAGTTAGTTGGTTAGTTAGTTAGTTAGTCACTTCTAATAATGTGGGCAGTGGAGGCTCAAGCGTTTAAGCCTCTGGGTTACTGTTCAGATGATCAGGGTTTAAGCTCCAGCACGGCCAAGCTGCCATTGTTGGGCCCTTGAGTAGGGCCCTTAACGCTCACTGTTCCAGGGGCATTGTATCATGGCGCTGAACCTGTTCTCTGACCCCAACCTCCAAATACTGGCATATGTAGAGAAATCTTTATTCAAATCTTTATTCTTTATTCAAATCTTTATTTGTCCCCCAATGGGGCAATTCATTGTGCAACAGATAGTGAACAAATCACACACAATCACACACACAACAACAATACAGAAGATTGCAGGCATACTTAAAATAATAAAAACAATAAGCAAACATTAAATAATTAAGTTATCTATAGTTCTTTGTAGAATTGAGAAGCAGAATGGCTGCAGGGACAAAAGACTGTTGGTTCTGGGTTTTGGGAGTTTAAAGCATAATCCCGATGGCAACATCTGAAATTCAGCCCGTAAAGGATGAGAATTATCTGACAAGATAGACTCAAACCTCCTTAATATCTGCTTCTGATTAAGTTCTTCCAGACCTTTCTGCCTAGAACCTGTGATGCTGCTGCTCACCTTAATTAACCTCGAAAGGGAGGTTTTTTTTTGTTTTACAGTAATGGACCCATATACTAGCAGATTAAGGAGAAGGTAATAAGAAAGACATTCACTGTGCTTTAATGGACATGTGACAAAATAAAAAGTCTCTCTACTTAGTTATGTTAGTCACTGATATCAATGACATTTATCTACAATGTAGAGTAAGAGTGTTTCTTTAAAAATGGACAGTGAATGGGATTTTGACATTCAAAATGCTTGCTTATGTTCATAGCGTCAAAAAAAAGCGGATCCAGTCTCGAATCATGTACTGAACGAGGCTTTAAGTCATCACCGATGTCAATACATTAAAACAACCCAAGCATTGAAAAAAGAGCTTCACCGGAAAGACCTCTACCTTTTTGACACACACTTTGAAGTTGCCAAAGCCAGCATAACATCCCTGCTGTGCACCAACCATCTCCTGTCCATTTCATTGACTCTTTGGATTATCGTTTCAGTAAACCTCACACACAATGATTCGTCTCTCTCTCTCTCTCTCTCTCTCTCTCTCTCTCTCTCTCTCTCTCACTCTCTCTCTCTCTCAGGTTAAATGGCACAAATTGCTCTGTGATAATAATGCTAATATAAGGTCAATGAAATCATCATTAAAATTAATCCATAATTAACAACCACACGTGTCAAACGAACATGTTTCTTAATCCGTTAATTAGATTTCATCTATTCGGTAGGATTATTTCGATAAGGATCATGCATTTTTCCATTTTCGACTAAAAACAATTTGCCACCTTCGAGATTAGGGATTTAAATCAGTTAAGAAACAAAAACGTCATAAAATAATTTTTATTCCCAATGTCTATTCATTTTATTACTATAGCAAGATCGTTTGACTTAAATGTACGATTTCTGAACTTGGGATATGTGGATAATGCCGTACATGTATTTTATAAATAAATGTCAATTATTAAATGGCAAATTCTAAACTGCTATTACTGTCTGACATCCACACAAAATGCATGAATGCATCACACACATTGATTTAGCTGTACAAAATAGTGCAATGGTTTATTTTGCAAAACTGCTCTGAAATGAATTCCTGACTATGTTACTGCTCCAAACAGATGGCCAGTCAGTCCAACATTTCATTTCCTCTCACTTCCTAACATAGTGACATGGTTCAGATGTGTTTAGATCTGGAATAAATCAGAAATGTGGCCTGATTGGAGCACTGACATCTCGACCGAGGAACTATTCACAGTATGTCATTCAACTACACCGTACTACGTAACTACAGCATCTGCTGGGACTGCACTGTTCATTCACTTTTTGAGAAAGACATCTAATCCAATCCAATCCAATCTAATCCAATGTATCAATCCTAGAGCTCTAGTTCTAGTATAATATTGTACTAGACTAACGCAGCTCCTCAGTATTCTCACGAGGCCTCCAGTGTAAGCAGAGGGAGCTAAAGAGCAAAGTTTGTAGCCTATTAGTTTGTTGGGGGGTTTTTTGGCAGAATGATGGAAATCTCATAAGGAGAAGCGAGAGGGAGGTGTGGAGGAGTTCAGGGGCAAGCAGTGGGAGTTGAGAGGTTCCATGCAGCATTGACAGGGCTGACACGGCCTCATCAGACTCGCATTTTATACTCTATTTGTGCTGAAACACTTGACTGGTTTTGTAAATAGGCAATTATTTCTGAAAGAAGATAGTGCCAAGAATTTCTGCACCGACAGCTGCATTGACTTTTTTTTTTTTTTTTTTTTTGAGCTGCATTAATGTAATGTATGTATCATGCCTTTCAGAGCCTTGTGTGTTTTCATACATGATAATAATCAGTGGTTCACAAGAAATTCACCGGTAGCAGAGGTTCAGAAGAATATTAGCAGAGTGAGGAGGAGCACATTATCCTAACGCCATTGTAAATCTGTGTATTCTTGAGGTGTGATAGTACCTTCTGCATATATCGTGTGTGTGTGTGTGTGTGTGTGTGTGTGTGTGTGTGTGCAGTGCTGGTGCATGTACAGTATCAAGCTGCCCGAGTCGTTTATTTTAAAGTTTCGAATGGTTTAAATGGAACAGGTTTTAAGTCCAGACTGATTTCATTTCTTCACGATCCACAGGACCATCTCAGAGAATTAAAACCCTGCAGCACTTATAACTATAGACAAACACAAAGCTTGCATAAATTAATTCTGCATTCAAGGCAAAGATGCAACTTGTAATTTCCTATGTATAACACTTACAAACTTCGGGATACATGAGTAGTTCACTTAGTGTAGAAGACTTCCCCATTTACAGACCGACATCCAATCAGCTGTGGCTGTGAATAATGTAAAGTCTTCGGTCTCTGCTTGGAAATTAGTTTATAGTCGTGTTGGCTTTAAGTCAATTCCTATACAGACACAGTCTTCGGTTAAATATAGTTAAATATGGTCTGGTGTTCATCAGTGGTCATTTGAAGACTTCAGCAGGAAGGAAGTTGGGTTTGTGGTGAACTCTGAAATTGTGCTGACCTGTTAGTTCCTCAGGAGCTCTTGCTGTAGTAAGAACATTATTTACATTTTCATTATTTCCTGTCCTGTGTCACCTAACTGAGGATGAGGTTCCCTTCTGAGCCTGGTTCCGCTAAAGGTTTCTTCCTCATGTCATTTCAGGGAGATTTTCCTCGCAAACGTCGCCTGAGGCTTGCTCATTAGGAATAGATGCTAGAGATATATAGTAACTTAACTTTAAAACTTTTTATACTTATGTAAAGCTGCTTTGAGACAATGTAAATTGTTTAAAAAAAAAAAAAAAAAAGCTATACTGATAAATTAAACTGAATTAAAAATCGAGTTGGATGTGGTAGCCTAGTGGTTACGGTGCCTATTGGACGGGTGTGAGTTCGAGCAAGACCCTTAACCCTTAATTGCTCAGTACTAATATTAGACTGACAGTTTTAACTGTATGATTATATGTACATTGGCTTCCATATTTTGATAATAATTTATAGTACTGAATATGTCTAATATCTTCCACTATACTACTTGAGCACTGGACGCACTGTTTACATTTTTTGCACCATGGTTCATTGGTTGCTCCCTGGTAAGGGTTGCCAGAGCAGATCATCTAATCCACATATTTGATTTTTGGCACATGTTTTACACAGAAAGCCCATACTGATGCAAACCTCCCAATTTATCAAGGCTTGATACCGATATTGAGAGTTAATCTCTGCCTGGGAATCAAACTTAGGCCATGGTGGTGAGAGCATGGGATCCTGCTGCTGAACATGACAAACAGCTTGCACTTTAAATCGCTACTGTTTCTGTACTCCAGTTTCAGCCTAGAATGAAGCATGGATGTTCAAAGTTCACCATAGTATAACAGTATCAGTAGCCTGTAACTGTAAAATCTGGTTAAAGTAGCTTTTTGTGAGCTTTCTATTGTTCTTATAGAGCAAACAAGCCTTTTGTGAAGGTGAAAGTTTTGCTTGTTGATGCATCCATGTTTGGATAAACATCAAACCAAGGTTGGAAACTTTTTTTGGCTGCTCCCTGTTTGATCACCACAGCAGATTACATGGACTGCATATTAGATTTGGCACAGGTTTTTACACAGGATGCCCTCCCTGACGCAACCCTCCCATTCTTATCCGGGCTTGGGACCGGAACTGAGAGTTAACTATTCAATGGCTGGGTTTGCTCCCTGCCTGGGAATCAACCCGGGCGGCAGCAAAGAGCAGCGAAGTGTGTGTGTGTGTGTGTGTATATATGTGTGTGTCCAATACCTGCTTCCATACTGTTTAATACCGTGTATCTTTACTCATTTCTCTTTGAAATGCTTTAGAATGTTGTTGTTTTTTTGTAAGCTGTATGTGTTGTACGTAAATCAATCCTCAAATCCCCGCAGCACACCCGTTCACCTGCAGCGGCTTCATACAGTGTTTTCCAAAACTCATATTGCCATCAAGAGCTGATGTCTTTGGCAACTTAACAAAATAAATTTTACATGGCATAAATCCAGTGATACACTTGCAGGTAGAACTTCACCATAAGAGAAAGAGTCGCCTCACAACGATCAAACCTCCACTGAAATCCGATCGATCGATCACGCTCTGTCAACACTGCTAGCTGTGACGTTTATAGTGTATTAACGTGCTTCTTCTATCTAATCGATTCTAAAGTAACAGCTAAATCACAGGGACAAGTAGAAGCACCGCATATAGTCTAAGGGTGCTTTCACACCTGCCTTGTTTAGTTCGGTTGAATCGTACCAGAGTTCGATTGCTCATTTGGTGCGGTTCGTTTGGGCAGGTGAGAATGCAGCAATCGAACTCTGGTGCGCACCAAAAGCAGACCAAACAAGCGTACCGAGACCTCCTTGAAGAGGTGGTATCGTTATGCTTTCAAACGAACTCTGATACGGTTCGTTTGTGGTGAGAACACGGTCCAAGATCGAATAGATCTAACTGCAAAAAGTATTGCGTATTTTGGACTAAACCGGCTGCCGTAGTGGGTCGTTGGCAATATTTTCGGAAGATGAGCATGTCACAGTTTCGCAGAAGTAATGCTCGCCGCCTCCTGAAGTGTCTTGCGATGCGTCTTCGCCGTTTGCAGTGCATTAAAATGATATTTTAAAGCCGCATCCGCGCTTCATTCTGAAAATTAAGACTTTGCATAGAATGCTGTATACAAGCGATATAGTAGATTACAACCATGAACATAATCGCAGCGCGCAGTCGTCTCTCCATGGTGTACTGTATGCCGTATTTTCCTCTTTTTGTTTACTTCCGGAGTTACGTTGAAATTTCACGCACGTTTATTCTGACCGATCGAGAAGCAGTTTAGGAAATACATGTGGCCAATGAGTGATGTGGATGTTATCACATGACTGCATTTTGGTTCGTTTCAACTGGTGCGGAACAGAACGATCAGTGTGGTGTGAAAAGGAACCGAAACTACCAAATGAACCGAACTATAGATGTGAAAGCACCCTAAAGCTAATGCACAATTTAAAATGCCTGGATTTAAAAATGTGTTTTATTTGACAATCCATTGATTTATTTGTAAGGAAACGATTGTTAAAAGTTTATGAAAGTAGTCTACGGAGTCAGAGCTTTGTAAAGGTTTTCCCGTGAAAAACATTTTTAAGTAAGACACCTTTACTTTTTCGCAGTTTCTCAGGAACATAACAATCAAATATTTTGACATAATATAGACTTCAAGAGAGAGAAAAAGACTTGTGAATGTTCCAGAAAATCCATTGTAATTATAAAAGGATAAAAATTGATGCTTTCTTTATTAAACTCCTTATTCCTAATTCATGCAGAAAATCTTTTACATTCATTCTAATATTTACTCCATAAACAAATAAGCTACCAAATATTAAGACTCTATGGTTTGTATGCTCACTGTGAATAGCGTTAAAACTGGAAGGTTTAAAAAAAGAAAAAGAAGTGTATTGTTTGTATTTTCCCCCGGGGTGCTATAAATGTCAGGCAGTTTGCATTGTATTGTCAGTTTGTAACCACATGAAAACGAGGAGAAGCCGTAGATAGTGGAGGTTCACTCGAGCACGACGCTCTCGGCCGGTCTCGTACAGTAGAAATATAGATGCTGAAAGCTGTGTGCAGAAACGGCTCACACTGACTTCATAGGCAAAAGTGTTCCCACCTTTTCTTAGCGCTGAGCAACATTCTGATTAACATGGCATGGTGTGTTTTTTGGTGTTTTAATTGCAAGAGAGAGAGAGAGAGAGAGAGAGAGAGAGAGAGAGAGAGAGAGAGAGAGAGAGAAAGACATTTATATTTACAGTATTTGGCAGACACCTTTATACGGCGCGATGTACAAAAGTGCTTTGAAGTCTCTATCAATAAATACATTACCACTGGTTCACAAGGTTACAGACTTACTACACCACCGAATTTATATATATATATATATATATATATATATATATATATATATATATATATATATATATATATATATAACAAACAGGGAAAATAAGAGCTAGTTCAAGTGTTTGTAGGTCTTCACCCGTCATTTGAAGACAGCCAGTAACTCAGCAGTTCAGACATCTAGAGGAATTTATTTATCTAAATCTTACCCTGAGAGATAGTGGGACCAGTCGAGCAGTGCTGGTAGATCTGAGGGTGCGAGGAGACAGAGAGAATGAAACAAAAGGAAAGATAATAGGAACGTAAGTGATAATAAGAACTTAACTTCATTCATTCATTCATTCATTCATTTTCTACCGCTTATCCGAACATCTCGGTTCTCAGGCGTCATCGGACATCGAGGCAGGATACACCCTGGACGGAGTGCCAACCCATCGCAGGGAACACACACACTCTCATTCACTCACACACTCACACTACGGACAATTTTCCTACCATGCATGTCTTTGGACCAGGGGAGGAAACCGGAGTACCCGGAGGAAACCCCCGAGGCACAGGGAGAACATGCAAACTCCACAAACTCAAGGCGGAGGCGGGAATCGAACCCCCAAACTTGGAGGTGTGAGAACTTGTTTCGTAATATCAAACACAACAATATAGCAGATGTACTGTTCCGGTCACAAGTAAAAAAAAAATTGTTCACAATTTGTCATGGTTTAACATAGTAGACTTCACACCACCCTGTTGTTTTTAATATTTTCCAATAAGATGCCTCATCGTGGAATATTCCTTACACTTATCTGTCATTTTTTACAAATAGAAAGCAGTGAAATAGACTTCATTTGCTTATTCCACAAAAAAAAGCATTGTATCTCATACCGGCCTCCGTCTGACGTTCCTCGTGCCATAATTCATTAAGTAATCACATTAGATAACATCTTTATAAAGAGTAGAATGTTTCTGGCTTCATTTCTTCCCTCATTCGTTCCCCTTTTCCCCCTCTTTCTCCAGAGAGAAGGCTGTTTATTTATTATTCATGAGCTCAGAGATGGCAGATTCTCCAGTATGTGCTGTGTTTATTTATGTGAAATGACTTATGTGATGTCTTGTTGTCCCCTCAGAGCTTTTGGGGTGTAGCCAGAATATAGCCTGGGGTTATAGAATGTGTATGCAATGAATAAACGGCTGATTGTAATGCACACGCATGTCGTAGATCTACGCGGAGCTGAGGACAAAATTAATTTCGTCTACACACACATTGTGTGATCTATATACTGAATGGTATGAGACCAAAATCTCTCAGGACTAAAATACTGTAGTCGTTATCCCGTAATGTGAGAAAGTGTGACGTAAATACAAAATGGCTAGTTTTGAGTGGACGGTTCTGTAAAGCTGTGAGGCTGAATGTTTGTCAGCGCTGTCCAAGTCACCGCTAATGTAATTTTCAAAATGGCACGGAAGCATTTTGAGATTAAATACTTTACACCACTCTACATGTAGTTAACGGTAAATTAAGCACCAAATCACATGACCACTCAGCCCCGTCTTTGTGTTGGCGGTGAACTGAAAATTGTTAGTCGGTAACAGGTTGTTGGGAATCGTCTGCATTCGTAATAATGACACTAATAAACCTAATGATGCCCTCCGCTGTTATTACTGCCATCATCAACACAATTATCATACAAGAATAAGAACAGGGCCGGCGCTTGGCTCTGTTAGGAGACATTTGAAATCAGGAGTTGATTAAATGTAATTCAGAGACAAGCTGAGTGGAACCAAAACCTTGTTTATGAGGCACAAATCTGTTCATCTATTTGTGCCAGTGGGAAATGCAGTCAGGCGCTCATGCGCTGAGGAGGTGGGCAGCTCTGAAACGTCTCACAGATGCCAGAAAGCCCTGGAACAATGCAGCTGTGTCTGGGATAGCGAGTGTCCCTTGGAGAGCTTCTCGCTGTGGAGTCTGTCTCAAAATAATCTGCCCGCATCAGAGTCGCTTCTGAGCATCCTGGAGGAAACGATGGGTAGAGAGGAGACAGTAGGCAGGCAGACAATCCGATTTAGAGGAAACACGCGTACGCACACACTCACACACACTCTCACACACTTTCACACAAGGACACACTTGTAATGTATGAAATTCATTCGCACACGGTGTACAAGAGCCACATTTCTCTCAGCAATCCTCCAAACACAGGCCTTTTCCCAGCAGGAGCACATTTGACCAAAATGACCTGAGTGTTCTGCATGAACTGATCCCTCCTGAATTTAAAGTGCCTTGCAGACAGACTGCAGTGCTTTAAAAAAAATGACCATGGAGCTATTAGATGACCTTGTTAGGGAGAGAATAGATCACGTTTGGCTCTGATCAATCCTGTAATATTGAGCTCCTAGGAAACCACACTTAAACAAATGACGCTCTTACTGTATATGAATGTTTATGATGTTTTCTTTAACTGATATTTTTAACACTGATACACCTGAGTAATTCTTGTATTTTTTTTTTATAATAAACCAAATAGGATAAATAATCATCACCAATCACTGATATTATCAATGAGTGAAATGAAGCAGGGGGGGACACGGTGGCTTAGTGGTTAGCATGTTCGCCTCACACCTCCAGGGTTGGGGGTTCGATTCCCGCCTCCGCCTTGTGTGTGTGGAGTTTGCATGTTCTCCACGTGCCTCGGGGGTTTCCTCGGGGTACTCCGTTTTCCTCCCCCGGTCCAAAGACATGCATGGTAGGTTGATTGGCATCTCTAGAAAATTGTCTGTAGTGTGTGTGTGTGAGTGAATGAGAGTGTGTGTGTGCCCTGCGATGGGTTGGCACTCCATCCAGGGTGTATCCTGCCTTGATGCCTGGTGACGCAAGAGATAGACACATGCTCCGTGTGACCAAAGCAGATCGGATAAGCGGTAGAAAATGAATGAATGAATGAATGAGTGAAATGAAGCGGCATGAACAACACTTTAATGAACACACTTACTGTTGTTAACTGGCAAATTAACAAATTTGGTGCAGTGGTGGCTCAAGTGGTTAAGGCTCATTAGAAAATCAGAGTTCAATCCTCAGCACTACCAAGCTGCCACGTTTGGGCCCTTGAGCATGGCCTTTAACCCTCTCTGCTCCAGGGGTGCTGTTTCGTGGCACTGACCCTGTTCCCTTACCCCAATTTCAAAAATCTGTATATGTGACGAAAGAATTTCACTGTGCTGTGATGTATATGTGACAAAATAAAGGCTTCTTCTTCTTCTACAAAAAAAAATACAGAACAAAGCTGGATTTATTATTTGTACGTGTTTCGATCAGCATTCGGTATCTTATCAGCATTTAGTAACGTGCTTCGTGCGATAATAGTGAATGAGCTCACTGAACTGTGTTGCCATTTCTATACAGTCACATAGTCTTTATTAAACATTAAGGAAAGAAACCTTCATGGACAGTACTGTATGAACACAAGTCATGAGCATCATCTCGTGTTGTGTTGAGTTCAGAGCCATGCTGTGCCATCCGCACTCTGCTATCCAGTCTGGTTCATTACATCAAGACAAAAGACCTTTAGATATTTCTGCTTTCTCAATAACATGACAAGTCTATATTTATTTTCCTTCTTTATTAACTTCGACAGAGAGAAAGACAGAGAAGAGAGAAAAGGCTGGTGAGGGAACGACTGTTTCTGAATGCTATAACGTGCTAGCAGGTACTAACTTGCCTTGTGAATATTAAACGCAACTATAAATGTTTAACAAGATTTTTTGTTAACATGAAATGTGCTGTTACTGAAAAAATAATTATCTTTGCAGCAGACCGATGATGATGATGATGATGATAATGATTTTCTCATAACTGCACACCCTGTTGTGTTTTATTCCTTTATTACCGTTAAAGTTAATGGTTTATTAATGATAACTAACACAGTGACTTATGTTTGTTAAAGGAACAACAATGTAATGTGTTCATTCATTCATTCATTCATTCATTTTCTACCGCTTATCCGAACTTCTCGGGTCACGGGGAGCCTGTGCCTATCTCAGGCGTCATCGGGCATCAAGGCAGGATACACCCTGGACGGAGTGCCAACCCATCGCAGGGCATGTAATGTGTTCATATAGTAAAATAAAACTTATTTGTCTTGATCCCTTTATGTAGCTCAAATTGATCACTTATTTATGTTGAGTCCTTATTGGTGTTACGAAGACCATCTGTTCATCTAATATATATTCATAGATGGGTGTAAAAGCATTTAGATTTTAAGAGGAACGGCTCGTCGGACAAAAAGGCAAAAAGACACCCTGACCTCTGACCTCGGCTCAGTTTGTCTGGCAGTCATTATTTCCTTCACTTTGGTCGTAGGGTCATCCTGAGAGCAACCACGTGCCAAGGACTGACTCAAAAAATGTTATGATGGCCCTCAGGCAGATCTTAAAGAGTTAGTTTTATGAGCTGGTATCCCTCTGGAAGACATTCCATGACACTTTGTCTTTTTTATTCTTGTTTGAATGGAATATTATGTAGAATTAAAGAAAAAAAAAGTTCAGGGTTTGATACACTCGAGAAAGCAGAGTAGATCCTGAACCGTCTGTTCCTCAGTCGATTGAATGTAGGTTAATCTCTAAAGTGATGAATTTCTGGATGAAGTATTTTGATTCATTTATTTGTCCTGTGTTTCATGTCTTTAATGGTTTTATGAGATTTTATAAAGATTATCTGTGCAACTGATGCCTGAAGTCTCCACTTGGGTTCCATATAATGGCATAAGCAAACAGGGTGACCCCAGATAGGTTAAAGATAGGTTATTAAAGGGCTTTAATGTGTAATAAGTAGGCAATGACTGGGTGTTGTGTGGATCTGTATGGGCTACTTAAACTATGTGTGTGTATGTGATTATAATAATAATCATACCAATACAAACATAGTCTGTAGTGTCACTATTCTTCTTCTTCATCTTCTTATTATTATTATAATTGTTGTTGTTGTTTTTTATCATTTATTATTATTATTATTATTATTATTATTATTATTATTATTATAACACGTAGATTAAACTAATTGACGTAGAGAGAGAGAGACAGGGCGAGAGAGAGAGTGCGAGAGAGAGAGAGAGAGAGAGAGTGCGAGAGAGAGAGAGAGAGAGAGAGAGAGAGAGAGAGAGAGAGAGAGAGAGAGAGAGAGAGAGAGAGAGAGAGAGACAGAGAGAGGGGGGCAAGAAAGAAAGAAAGAAAGAAAGAAAGAAAGAAAGAAAGAAAGAAAGAAAGAAAGACAGAGAGCCAGACAGACAGACAGAGAGCCAGATAGACAGACAGACTGAGAGACAGACAGACAGATAGACAGATTGAGAGACAGACAGACAGACTGAGAGACAGATAGACAGACAGATAGACTGAGAGACAGACAGCAGACAGATAGACAGACAGACTGAGAGACAGACAGACAGATAGACAGATTGAGAGACAGACAGACAGACAGACTGAGAGACAGATAGACAGACTGAGAGACAGACAGACAGACTGAGAGACAGATAGACAGACAGACTGAGAGACAGACAACCAGACTGACTGAGAGACAGACAGACAGACAGACAGATAGACAGACAGACTGAGAGACAGACAGACAGACAGACAGATAGACAGACAGACTGAGAGACAGACAAACAGACTGACTGAGAGACAGACAGACAGACAGACAGACTGAGAGACAGACAGACAGAGAGACAGACAGAAGACAGATAGACAGACAGCAGACAGATAGACAGACAGGCTGAGAGACAGACAGACTGAGAGACAGACAGACAGACAGACAGACAGACTGAGAGACAGACAGACAGACAGACAGACTGAGAGACAGACAGACAGACAGACAGATCTAATGATATATATTTTTGGTAAGAAGTCGATATAAACCTGCAGCTCTGCCGTCACGTTACAAGTGAAGCGCTTGTTATTTCCTGATGTGGGGGGGGGGGGGGGCACTAAATGTTACCCGGAATTAAACACGATGACGTTGGCGACATTTCCCGTGGTGTCGCGTTTAGATCACTATTGACTTTAAAGCTCGGTGTTTATTCAGCAGAAGCTCGGATCAGATCGGAATGGCTTTAGCAGCGCCTGTGCCCAGCTCCCCGGGAGAGAACGAATACCCGTCCGGTTTCCCGCAGAGCATCTGTGATGAAGTTCCGGCGCAGAAATACTTGTGTACTCACTGTGACTGTGTGCTCAACGGAGCGCACCGGAGCACGTGCGGACACCGCTACTGCCTCGCGTGCGTTCACTGGCTCATCAGGTAAGCGCGAGCTCACCATCATGGCCTGTGTGTATACAGTAAGTCACTGTGCACGAGCTCCTGATCTCTCTCTCTCTCTCTCTCTCTCTCTCTCTCTCTCTCTCTCTCTCTCCTTATTTATTTTGTTCTGCCACATTTAATGAGTACCTGCATTGTGATTCAGTAATGATAGTAGATGTGTGTTTGTGTTTGTGTGTGTGTGTGTGTGTGTGTGTGTGTGTGTGTGTGTGTGTGTGTGTGTGTGTGTGTCCTGAGCTTTATTTCCTGAGTCCACTGGGGTAGAATCCAGGCTACCTAAAACCCTGTGCTGGATGTTGTCACCTCAGTCTTACTCATTAGGGATAGATGTTAAGATGTTAGAGATAAATAATCATTTCATTTTAAACTTTACAATTTTTATTGTAGTCAAATGTCAAGAGCGTATCTAAAGGCGCTGAGGTAGATTCTCCAAAATGCTCAGAATAACTGCACAAAATGGACTTGAGACTACTGATACACAAATCATACACACATACGAAAGACAGAAAGAAAATAAAGAAAGAATGACAGAAAGAATGACAGAAAGAATGACAGAAAGAAAGAAAGAAAAAGATTTTTTGGGATTTTTTCCCCGGATTTTTTGGGGACTGTGTCAAAAAGTACCATTACTTTGATGAAACTCTAAAGGGATTATTCATAAAATTATTCATAAAATGAGTAAAAGTTTCCAAGTCATTAAAAGGTTAAAAACATTAAACATCCAAAGAACTTAAAAATAAATATCATTTTTTTTATAATTTATTAACAGAGTGTATTTATTTATTTGTGTATTCGTGCATTGTTTTAATGTTTTGTTTGAGCCATATTTATTTATTTATTTATTTATCTAGTTACTTAGTTACTTAGTTACTTAGATAGTTAGTTAGTCTTCCATTTATTTTGCCAAATTTTTCTGTCCTGCTTTTTGTTTTTCTGTTTCTTTGTCACTTGCATCCATGTTTATTTTCCCATGTTAATCATTTGCTTTTATTTCTTCTGTTCTTATTGTTTTTCTTTTCTTTTTCTTTAAAAAAAAAACCCCCAAGAAACAACAAAAATCTTGTGTGCACAAAGTGTAAAGAAGACCCAAACCAGCAAGGCAAGTACGGCTTACTGACTCTTGACCAGGTATGTATCAGATCAGGTTCATTCACTGATTCGTTGATTCACTGATTCATTGATTCTCTGATTCCTTGATTCGTTCATACTCGTTATCTTAATCATTATCTTGAACCTCATAATTAAGGGAGTTTAATTTACTTCTTTATATAATTAAGTATATGTCTGTAAATGTTTGTCGGTCAGTGCGTTAAGTTTAGTATCTATTTCTTAGAGAGCAACACTAGGAAAATATATTCCCTTTTTGTGTATTTGTGTGCAAAAGTGTGCTGCAAATTCGGTCGAAGTCAAATAAAGCTGAAACAGGAAAGGCTCAGCTGTATAGTCTGTATTTGTGGTGCTTTATTTAGCCCATCAAACACCATCTACTTTATCCACCCATGGGAGGAAACCACCACTTGATCACCAGTGATATATTATTTGGATCATTTTCAGCACAGCAGTGACTCTAACATGATAGTCGTGGTATCTGACGTGTTCCTGGTATGAGGGCATTTCTGGGATTTTGAAAAAAACACCTCAGTGTCACTTACGCACTGATAAACACACAAAACACTCACATCGATGCCACTTACTCATCCGCTGTCCAAATATTGTCTGTTCTTTGGTGGTTTTTTTCTATTGGTGTAGACATGTGCTAACAGATATGCATAGTGACAGATGTGTACAGTGAAATTGCAACTATCTGCTACAGTAGGTCTTTTAGGTAGTGTGGGTACAGAGGATTAAGTACTTTCATGTTGTCATCACTGGCTCTAAAGGTCAGTGTTTTACAGACCTTTAGAATTTCACCGTGGCTTTTTTAAGGTGGAGGTGGTAATTTATTTGCATATGACACCACACTACACCACACCGCACCACACCACACCATACCATACCATACCATACCATAGCCACTCATGCACAAACATATGCAAAAAAATGAGTAGAAGGTGGATTCTAATAACCTCTCATATACATTTACGTTAAGCTGACATTCAAACCCAGAGGGAGAGATAAAAAAATGGCACTGAAGATAGATAGATACATACTGTACATATTTGCATACATAGACACATACACACATAGACACACATACATACACACCTACTGTACATACACACAAACATACATACATACACATACACACATACATACATACATACATACATACATACATACACACCTACACACATACTTACATACACACATACATACATACATACATACATACATACATACATACATACATACATACATACACACCTACACACATACATACATACATACTTACATACACACATACATACATACATACACACATACATATGCACATACATATGCACCTACACACATATATACATACATACACACATACACACACATATACATCCATATACACATACATAAATACATACACACATACATACGCACATACAAACATACACACATATACACATACACACATATACACATACACACACACACACATACATACTTACTTACTTACTTACTTACTTATTTTATTGATCCCGGATAACATCCAGGAAGCCGTTATCACAAAGATTACCTCATGCTAATGAGATCTAATAATAATGTAGAGCTAAAATCAAATCTTGTTACAGATGAGATTTCTCCACCACATAGTCACCATAATCTAGCACTTTCAGAACATCTGGCCCTTTTCACCCAATGACCCCCACCACCCCCACCAAGCCCTGAACCTTTTGGCCACATTTCTCTATAAATTGGGGACATAATATTGGACTTTTGTAACTATTTTTTGTTTGTTTTTATCTTAGAATTTTATCAGATATTTTCACATTTTCCCAAATCCCAACATTACCAAGGTGCCACAACTTGGCCCTTGAGCGAGGCCCTTAGCCCTCAACTGCGAAGTTGTGTGTTTTTGTTTGTTTGTTTGTTTGTTTGTTTGTTTGTTTGTTTGTTTTTTAAAAAGTCATGAATATAAATTATTATATTGCACATAAATGTGGCTTGCTTGAATCTGACCCACAATTTAGTTCACAATAGGACAAAACAAATTATAGCTTCATGATTTTAACTCAATTCAAATGTATTTGAAAAGCGCTTTTAACAATGGACATTGTCTAAAAACTTTACAGTACATAAGAAATATAGTACAAAAAGATCAATATTGTACTCATATTTAAATGTGTTAGTATTTATCCCCAATGAACAAGCCTGAGGTGACTGAGGCGACTGTGGTGAGGAGAAACTCCCTTAGATGGGAGAGGAAGAAACCTCGAGAGGAAAAATATGTGTGGTCGTTCTCTGTTCTGTAGTACCGAGCTAAATTCTGTGGTATAACGTGTTGGGATTCCTTCCAGTTAAAGAAAAAATTGTGTATCTGAGTCAGATAAAGACACAGGCAGATCACTTTTGATTTACAGAATTTGTTATGAGTCATAAAATGTTTCAGTAAAATGGTCATAATTTCCCCCTTTTTTTTTGTGACTGCAGTTCTTCAACGACGCAGCAATCAATAAAGAGATCCTGGCTCTGAAAGTGCACTGCACCAACACTAGCTGTACGTGGAAGAGCACCTTGGAGGACTTTGAGGTACTTTCCTGTGTCAAAAAAACCCACACATACATCGACATACAAACAAGGTGAAGAGGCGGTTATGAGAGGCGGTTCATAAGTAAAGATATAATCAGAGTCCCTTTGTTACATTAAAACACAATACAACTGTCCTTTATACAGAGACCTTCACACAGATTCTAGTAAGCAAAACACGAAGGAGTTCAATGTTTACGGGTGTGTTTAGGTAGGCTAGGGTATGATCGATGACAAAAAAGTAAAAAAAAAAGGATTTAAAGGCATTAATATGTACATTTATTTATATTCAGTTTCAATGCTTTGTCATGAAAGGCAGGAAGTTCAGATTGATAGGAACGTTTTTATGATGGTTCTGTTTAACGTCCTGTTAAAGGAAATCGAACGGTGGCTAAACAACAGTTTAGCGTTATTAGCGCACTTTGGTTGTTTTAACCAATGTAGCTTTAAACATAGTTCTAAATGGATAACAATAGTACAAGGCTGCCAACTCACGTAATTTACCCGATTCTTACGCTCTCACACCACACCCCCATATTCTCACGCAGACTCGTGCAGCAGTGAGGGAAAAAAAAATCGCGCCGCATGATCGCGCAAAGCAACGCGCAGAGAGACCAGACAGACAGTGTAGTGAGTTTTTGTGTGACAATTGTGAGGGAAATACACAATTTATTCAATTTATGTGTAGTCAGCCGTTCTCCCTCCCATCTGCACCGTGTGAATTGTGAACGCAGGCAGGTCAGTGAGTTACAGGTCGATCCGTGTCTCCGTCCAGTTTAGGCTAGTAACTAATAGGCCTGTGCTGTTATATAGTTTATATAGAATTAAGTTAGCATTAGCAGAGTTGTTAGTTTTGCAGCACTGAGCAGTTATTTTACATAACATTACATAAAAAACAGTACAAAAGCATTTCCAGATGACAAATATCTGATATGCCTAGTTGTAAAATGAATTATTGTTTTCTAAAAACAGAAGGTCAAATGTCTGTGAACATGTTAATCCTATTTCTGTAAAATGTTTGTGAAAATTAAATGTAATGTAAATCTCCCAAGAAATTCTTTACAGATACCAAATACTTATATCAATATATGATCAATATATATAATACCAAATCAATATATACTTTATACACTTCTTTTAATGCAAGGCTTGTGTGTTTGTATTTTTTTGCACACCCAGCCACGCCCCTCTACAAGCCCCTCCCCATAACCAAAGCCCCGCCCCCCAGAATCTCACTCTAAGCTGAACTCAAAAGTTGGCAGCCCTGATAGTATGTCTTTGTTTGCTCTGATAGAAGAGGAATATACTGTTCTTTATGCTTTATATACATCGCAGACTTGATTTATTTCTCTATAATTTAAATGGTAAATGTTCTCATAACTAGTTAGTGTGTGTATTGCGTGCTCAGTGAGGCTACAGTGCCAGATAAATGCCCTTAATGGAGATGAAGGTGGCTGTGATGTTCACATTTAACCACTTTAATCTAATCTCAGCACTGGACATAAAGCATATTGGCAGATGACAAATGTAATCAAATCATTACAGGCTTGTCAGAGCTTCCAGGTTGCCAGTTCAATTTAAACGGACTAATAAATTAAACGTATAGCCGTGTTGAAAGGAAGTGACAAACACACACGCAGGAAAAAACTGACGTCTCTGTATTTAAACTTGTCAAAGAGTCCCAGCGAGTTCTAACACGCTTCAGAGACGACGCAAAGCGATGCAGATATTTCTGCAGAAGCAGCTTGACATTTATTAAGCTTAAATGTTGCCCTTCTCCATGCTGGGAAAAATAACCAGGCTGTTTATCTACATTGAAAACGCTGCAAAAAAAATCCCTTTGGAAAAACTCTTTGTTCATGTCTTGTTATTTGACATTTTGTTGCCGATGTAAATAAAAAGGGTTTTGACTTCATTGTTTTCAGACAATAACTTGTTGGGTCTCGCACTCGTAATTTAAATAAATAAATAAATAAATAAATAAATAAATAAATAAATAAATAATAAAAAATTATTATGTGTAAAACGCCACTTTTAATGTTTTATTTTCTTCTCAAATCTTCAGACACTTAAAATGGCTTTTTTTCTTCCCGTTTGTACCCCATCATCTTAATTGATTTGCCTGAAGCGTTAAGTGAAACGTTTACTTGTAGAAAACCTCTTGCTTTTTTAACGACACAACGTTACCTTGAAATATTCGGCTGATTTCGTTGGCCAGGTTTTTCTGTTTTGTATCCAGATCTCTTTTTAAGAAAGATGGCATCAACCTTTTATTAGAAAAAATGCTCCTAAGATCTCTTATGTCAATGTCGCACTGTATTCCTTACCATTCTGAAGCTTTTGTTGTTTAACTTGTTCTTGTCATTTACATTTCTTGATATTTTTGGGGGGAAATGATAAGAGATTTTGTCACATGACTCATGAATAATTCACTCTCGTTTTATTTAAAAGCTTAGAGTAAAGTGATATAATTTTTTTCTAATGGTTTATTTAAACTGCATGGTTTTAATTCATTTAGTATTTTGCTTCTGAAAATATCTGTTTTAAAGTATCTTATGGGCTGCAATCCCACCATGAACCTCTAGTTGGGTTGTTGTTTGGGAAAACCCTGGAATACCAGGTGCTTCTCGGTTCTGTTTTTTTTTTTTTTTTACCTTCCTCATTGGTTATACATTCATGAAAGTTTCTCTCTCGAGGCTCAAAGTGCCGAGTGTGAATTATCACGACGAAGCTGTTATTGTGATTTATTGAGTATTGACTGACCCAGCTTTTGCACGTTCTGAAAATAGCCTCCGCTCAGACGACACGACGTCTGCATGCACGTTAATTTCATTTCGGTGACAGTGGAAACCATCTTGCAACTATTTTATTTGGCAGGTCATATTGTTTTCAAATAATGATTCAAATCGTACTTTCTGGCCTCTGGATGTTTTTTCCATACTGTACTGTAGCCTCACAAAACATAATACCCCTATAGTTCACTTTTTCCTTTACTCCTATTAGCTTTACAGTATCTACTGAATAATTTTAAAAAAAAAAGGCTAATAAATGTCAGAGCAAAATAGGAATTTGGACCTGAATGTTGTTTAGCTGACTAAAAAAACAGACACAAGATTTGTTTGATTTTTCAACAGCAATGTGTAAAGCAAGAATGTGTCTGTCTGTCTGTCTTCATTCGTATATAGCTTTGATAGATAGATCTGGCAACCCTAGCAGCACAAAGAAGGTCGTAAAAATGGCCGTAATTAGCTCTTCCCATAGCACGTACCTTTAGGCCAGTTTGAGAAATGAGATCTGCACTTTTACATTTGGAACCAACCCGGAAATGAGATCTGGATAGTTTCCGATCTGAAGTAATTGGCCATTCAGGGCCGTAGAGACACACTAACCTTTTAGCTAAGCTTTTTTTATGATCTGCTGGCCTACATTACTACTACAGGATACCACTGGAATGTGGACTGGATATAAGAGTTAGATTTTGTGGTCACCTTGTTGCACAATCCAACCACTAGCACTTCTTAAAGCAACACAGCAGCTTTTTAACTTTTCCAAATCTCAATAAATCTACCAGTCAGAGAGCAACCACAGATTTTTTATTCTTTTTTATCCTTGTGGCCGTCTAAAGAATTTCTCGGTGTAAGTGGACAAGCTTTTCATACTTCGGTCATCTCTCATCGTCTATAAGGTCTTTTGTTTTGTGTTTTTTTTTTAACTTTGACCTTTCTGACTGAAAAGGTCCTAGTCATTTTTATTTTATTAATTTTTTAAACTGGAATGTTTACTGGCACGAGCATGTTTGCTCATTAATTTGGAGTTACATGGTACAATTACTCAAAAAAAAAACATTACTCTACGTGATGAATGAAAAAAGTGAGGCTATAAACTTTCACCCATTTAAAATACCGCATAAATTATAGACATTATTAACTATCAAAACTACAGTTGGAAAAGAAAATGGACGCTGAGCTCTATTTGGAAAATGGAAACTTGAATTGTTTCCAGATGTTTTTTTTATGTCCCTGAAATATCCTGATTGTAGCTTTTGAACATCTTCTAGGAGCATCAGTGTCATTGTGAATACGCTTTAATCCCCTGCAACGTTGGCTGTGGGTTGATGGTTTTGAGGAAGACGTTGGCTGCTCACCTGGACAAGGGCTGTCCCAATAATAAAAGCTTGTGTCCTACATGTTCCTGCCCACTGACCCCTTCAGAACTCCAGGTAAGAGCATCCGAACCATACCTCTTCTTACACCCCCATTTCATTCATTTCATTTATGGCTTTTAGCAGACATTTTTATTTCAATTTATACACCTGAGCAATTGAGGACCAGCAGTGGCAGCTTAGTGGACCTGGGGTTCGAACCTATGACCTTCCGATCAGTAGTCCAACGGGATGCACTTATTTCCAGGGATTTCAGAACATCCCTTCATCGGGTAGGCGTGGCCTATTTGATAATATAACCCTTACCGTAGATTTTGGTTGTTTATTTGTTTTCTTAAATAAATCTACCTGTATGACTGTTTTGTCCTTCGTAGTATGCTCTTTTTTGAAAGAGGCCGTTTTTCCAAGACCTCCAGAAACACGCCCACTTTACGCCGTGGTAAAGAAACCCCTGGAATTTAGTGAATGCATTAGTCCAACATCTTAACCACTGAGCTACCACATCCCACATTTTACACAGGATGCACCTGAAATGGTCTTTCATACGATCGGGATTGTCATTAATGGGCAAGTCGTGGCCTAATGGTTAGAGAGTCTGACTCGTAACCCTAAGGTTGTGGGTTCGAGTCTCGGGCCGGCCACGACTGAGGTGCCCTTGAGCAAGGCACCGAACCCCCCCAACTGCTCCCCCGGTGCCGCAGCATAAATGGCTGCCCACTGCTCCGGGTGTGTGTTCATGGTGTGTGTGTGTGTTCACTGCTGTGTGTGTGCACTTTGGATGAGTCAAATGCAGAGAACAAATTCTGAGTATGGGTCACCGTACTTAGCCATATGTCACGTCACTGTAATGTACAGAAAATGGCCCAGAAAATTGAAATTGAAATGGATATAGTATAGAAAAGAAAATATAGTATAGTTTTGGACAATTATTAACAACTAACAATGTGATTAAATATGTATTGAAACCTTTCAATTAGGTCTGGTGCAACCTCAAAAGTTACATAATTTTACATCCATTACATTACACGTTTGAAATTAAAGAGTGAACCAATGTTTTTTCTAATGCTTTTTTTTTTTTTGACTGAACCGTTTTGTTGGTCGAGGACAATATTTGTACCACTGGGATTCAAATTGGAATTTTATAACTATAAATGTTTTGAAATTTTACATTTGATCTAAATTGGCTACAGGGTTTTATAATGGAGTTCCAATCAGGACTGAAAATTAAACCCTAACCCTAAAATCTTAACTGATTTTATGATGATGTTGTTTTTTCGGCTGCTTCCTGTTTGGGGTCACCACAGCAGATCATCTGGTCTGCATATTAGATTTCGTGCAGGTTTTACACCAGACACCATTCCTGACGCAACCATCCCATTTTATCCGGGCTTGGGACCAGAATTGAGAGTTAGCTCTCCAGAGGCTGGATTAGCTCCCTGCCCAAGAAGCGAACCCAAGCCGTGGCAATGAGAGCATGGGATCCTGCCACTGGACCACCAGGAGGCTTAACTGATTATTGTGATCATGGTAGTTTTTTAATCCAACTCCCACCTTATACCAGAAAGACTTCCTGTGTGCTCCTGCAGTAAATTTTGTGTTTGCTTGAAGAGGAAATTTAGTAATGTAATGAAATGAATAAATCAATGCAGTAATCGACCCATGCAGTAGTCGCCTCCAGGACGCTCGCGTGTTAATCAATCCGATGTGGTCTTTCTTTCTTTCAGCGAGTTTCATATCTGACCCCCTGCTACCATGGCTTTTTTATTGGGTCACATGTGATCCAAGCTTTGATCCATACTTTTACATTAATCCTAACTTTACAATACCTTGGGCCTGTTTACTTAAAATCTAAATTCAAATTTGGTAGCTTAACGATCTCAAGTTCAATTCATTAAATTTAGGTTCAATTCAATTCAATTCAAGTTTATTTGTATAGCACTTTTTTACAATCGACATTGTCTCAATTTTTTTACAAAATTGTTTACAGAACTTAAACATAGAACAAAAGGTTAATATAAAGAATAATATAAAGATTAATAGAATACAAGATTCAAGATTAATATTAGATAGATTTAGTTCACAATGTGTATGTATTTATCCCCAATGAGCAAGTCTGAGGTGACTCAGGCAGCAGTGGCAAGGAAAAACTCCCTTAGATTGTAAACCTTGAGAGGAACCGGACTCAAAGGGGAACCTCATCCTCATATGGGTGACACTGGAGGGTGTGATAATAAATATACAGTCTAACAATTGTTGTACTGATGCAAAAGATCACACGGAGTTCACATCTCCTCTTTAGTATCGCAGAGTCCGACTGGAGCTGGTAAATCTCTAGCTGCCTCAGGATACTCAGAGTCCTCAGAGTAGAGGTCTTCTCGGGTCTAAAAAAATTTACCCGACCCGAAGTGACCCAAATCACTTTTTACCCGAACCCGACGTGTATAAATATATATATTTTTTTAAGAAAGACCTGCCCCGAGACAAACCTGAAAAATTGCCGACCTGACAGCAATTTTTTTTAACCCGACTGGACCCGAGTGTTACTTTAGTGTAACCGCTACAGCATGAATTCAAAATTGATTGACAGGTCTGTTGCAACGAAAATTAGCTTACCGCCAGTCACACGATGTTACAAGCGGTCTTGGCAAACAGAGGAGAGGTTGGAAAAGGACTCGAGTCGATGAACACACACGAGATACAGTAGTTCGGGTCTTCTCGGGTCCATTCGTTAAAAACACATTCATTTTAAATTACCCGAGACCCGATGCAGCTATCATTATACCCGACCTTTGTCCGAGGCACACGTGAAACCCGCTCGGGTCTCGGGTAGGACCTCGGGTTTTCGGATCTAAGTGGACCCGTGAAGACCTCTACCTCAGAGTCAGCCTCATCTCAGTGGAGGTCCCAAATCTTCATCGCACGGAAGACGGTTCTGATTTAGATTTCTGTAGTGCTAGTAATAACCAGCCAGGAAATTAGAGCTGAGTTTGCAGAAGTACGTAGTTACTACTGATCTGAATGCCAGGAGTTCAATCCCTAGCACCGCTAAGCTGTGGTTCATGAGCAAGGTCGTTGACCTCTTCTGCTTCAGGAACATCATATCATGACCCTGCTTTCTGACCCTAACTAACTAACTAACCAGCTGAGATATGCTAAAAAAACTTATATGTGTATATAAAGCATTTTGTCATTTTCTAATTCCAGACATTAAAATTGCCGAGCCGATTTAAATCGGAATCCTAGAGGCACATTTATAATATTGCGTTCACATTCTCCTGGAGATTTTGTCTAGTTTGTCTTTCAATGGTTGCATTATTTATGCCGTATGTAACACTGTGTAGCATGGTATGCTGTATATTACAGGAAAGCAAGAGGAAGCGGCATGTAGTGTCGTTTTCTGTGCATCAAGGTCAAGAATCAGGGGTCAAAGCTCAGATGGTCAGCACAGTAAAATCAAATAATCCCAGGTTGAAATAAAGACAAAGGTCTAACACAGAGAACTTAATGAGCAAAGTCGGGAAAACAAAACCGTAACCAGAGAAACAGAAACTAGACAAACCAAGACAAGAAGAATCGCTGTTTCTATTTCATATAACAGAAGAAACGTAGAAATCCCCACCTTATATGGCCCGAGAGCTTTGTACAGCTTTTGAGGAGGATGTGGTTGAATTATACACATTTAATCAGAAGGAATCTCTAATTGTGCTTAGTTTCAGTCTTCAGAAAGAGCAAATGCAAAAAGGAAAGATAATGTGTGGTTTTCCTTTTCCTTTGTAAAGCAACCTAAAGAGGAAAAAAAAGGCAACTTTTTTTTTTTTTTTTAACTTACTCGATCCATGAAACATATCAGGAGTCAGTCTACATTTCTGTGGACTTTATATTTAATATTTAATTACATCACATCACATTAATTAGACTACATTTGTAGACAGAGTGGCTTGTTACCTTCTTCATATAGATTTTTATGTACCGGGTTTTCTCAAGGTTACAGAATCTTAATATGGTCTCTCTCTCTCTCTCTCGTTCGCTCGCTCTCTCTCTCTCTCGCTCGCTCGCTCTCTCGCTCTCTGTCACTTATTTGAAAGAGAGGGAAAAAAAAAAAAAGAAAGAAATCCTGGACCGGTAATTGGTATTTTCTAAATTATGTGAAATGAATGTCAATAGGTGAGTGTCTTAGTCCAGGTTCCTCATCACAGACTCCAACATGGCCACTTTACCTCAGCGAGTGGTGCAATTTTTAGTAGTGTCATCATGTCAGAGGGAGTCGAGGAGATGCCATAGCTGCCTTTTGAATTTTATTACACTGGACGAGGCATCAAAAGATGAGCTGATGTCTCACAACATCTTTCTTTCAAGGTTAATTCTAAGCCACTGCAGTGGAGCTTTTGCTTTTTTTTTCCTCTCTCTCCTTTTTTTTATACCATTCGGATGACCCCTAGTAGGTCCACCTTTTTTGTGTGTAGTATGTTAAAGAAATGAGAACAAAAGTGTCAGGAAACGTCTTTGAGATGTCGTGTGTAGTTAGCAGAGCTGATTATAGACGTGGAAGTAGCTTGTCGACTTTTGTCCTTCGGCTTATAGCACATCTAGCTACATTTCTCTCTGTCTAAGTTAGCATACTGTACATAAGCAGCTCAACACTTACAGCAAGGACTAAAATGCAGTTTGAGTTTGGGATTGTGACTAAGTGTGTATTTTTAGTCTTAAAATCTCTCTAGATATGTACAGAAAAAAAAGCTAGGCTAGTTATATCATCAATGCTAGTTATTAGCTAAGCTAGTTGTTGCTATTATGATGTTTGCTTTTTAAGTTTTTCCCCATTGACTTATTTCATATTTTTTAGGTCAGCTGACATTTTTTTAAGCCTGTATTTATCGTTTGTGATGTTACTAAAAAAGTGAAGGACTGTGGCTAACTGAGGAAAACTGTGGCTAGGAACGCAAGAGAGTAGATGAACGCATACACTGTAGTATCCTCCCTATTGTTAGTTATTATCTAGCTGTGTATTTACTTGTACTAACCAAAATTTATTATTTGGGATATTACCAAAATGAAGGCGGAAGTCTTGGCCTAATGGTTAGAGAGTTTGACTCCTAACCCTAAGGTTGTGGGTTCGAGTCTCGGGCCGGCCACAACTGAGGTGCCCTTGAGCGAGGCACCGAACTCCCCTCAACTGCTCTTCCCATAAATGGCTGCCCACTGCTCCGGGTCCGTGTTCACGTGTGTGTGTGTGTGCACTTCGGATGGGATAAATGCATAGAACAAATTCTGAGTATGGGTCACCGTACTTAGCTGTATGTCACGTTACTTTCTTTTCTTTCTAATTAAGTTATTAAAGCATTACAGCTTTTTCCCCTTTCATGATCGTTTATGCTTTTTGGCTTTAGCGACCTAGATGATTAACAATGTTGTACATACTATACTGTACACCACTACAAGGAATAATGTGGATAAAATAGAGTGTGATATAAGAGTATTCATATTTCTAACACAGCCTATGATATTTTACACCAAATCCCAGAGACATATTACATTCCATTTTTTTTTACATGTATACATATGTATGTGTCTTGTAGTTTATTGTGTTGTCTGTTTGCACTGTCTCTTGTCTTGTGGTTTGTCTTATGTACAGTAACTCTGTCTTTTTGCAGCACCATGGTCCTGGAAGAACGTTATTTCATTTCACTGTATACTGAATCAGCTGTATATGGCTGCAAAAATTTATATTTATATATTATATTTATGGCATTTGGCACCCTTGTACAGAGCGAATTACATTCAATTAAGGGTTAAGGGCCTTGCTCAGGGGCCCAGCAGTAGCCAAACTCACAACCTTCTGATTGGTAGCAACCTTCTGATTGTTACCACATCTTCCCTTGATGTACAGAGTGTCCAAAAAGTCTCCATACATGGAGGAAATTTAGACTATTTAGCAAGAAGTATAATTCTGAACCTCTATATGTTTTTTGTTTGTTTGTTTGTTTTGCAAACCCACATATGGCGTGATTACATGCATTTCTTTTAAATGATTTTTGTGCTGTATCTTTTCCTCGTTTAACATGCCCTTCTAACGTCAAAGGCATTCTTAATAGATATCTGGAAAAAATGTATATCTGTAATCTAAACAATATATGTGACATTATGTTATAAAGTATTTATTTCTCCTATTTATGGAGACTTCTGGGACATCCTGTAGAATAACAAGAAATACAGATTTGACCTAAAATGGGAAGCTTTGGTCGTTCTTGGGGCTCGGATATTGCCTGACCTCATACAGCCCTCATCTCTGCCTGACAAACTCTTAGAGTAGTTTGCCCTTGGTGAAACCCCTGTGGGTTCCTCTAAGCCGTAGAATCTCCAGAGCCATATTTCTTCTGCTGCCATGCAAACTGATCCCCAGAGCTCAGGGACATGGATTAGAGAAGCAAAAGAGGAAAGATATAATAAAAGGTTTTAAATCGCAGAACCCTGACACTGATTTAATCCAAACTTAAAGAGGACTTCAGACTTTTAATGACTAAAACTTTTCAAAGTGTCTTCAAACACATAAGGGACAAATGGGGAAAGAATTATATATATATATATATATATATATATATATATATATATATATATATATATATATATATATATATATATATATATATATATATATATCTTATATCTCGATATATATAATGTGGCACTCCTGATGCCATGATGCACCATTAATGGATTGCATTACAAACCATTAAACAAAGAGCATGGTTGTATTTTTAGGACACATTTTAAAACTTGTGCATTAAAACTTTAAAGCATTGTAAAGCCTGTTCTCTCTTACAGAAACATGTGTGTCCGAACGACAAGAAGTCCTCAAAAGCAGAGAAACGACAGAAGGTAAAAATAACAACAACAACAAAAAAAAGACTTTGTGCGACAAGAAAAAACATTACTTTTTTTTTCTTTTTTTTAGCTGATCACATTATATGATTATATACCTCAGGAAAAATCTTGGACGTAAGGTTAATCCGATCATTTTCTATGCTTCTGTATTTGTTTAAGGATAATAAGCAAGCAAATTCCAGAAGGAAGGAGTCATGTCAGTTCTCTGACATTGGATGCCCATTTAAGGTATTTATCTAAAGCATGATAACAATATAATCATTCATGAGAAGACTGAAGTTGAGATTAAGAACAAAGATTCCAAATAACAAGCAACTTCTTCTATGTATGTGAGAAACTGGATAGTATGAATAGTTATGTAAATATTGAATGAATTTATTATGTAAAGTAGTAGTAAGTAAAAAGTATTTAAATATGAATGGATGGATAGACCTGTAAAAATTATAGAATTACAACAATTTCAGGCTCTTATTGACATTCATTTCTGGCCCAGAAATTAACTCCACCCCTCAGCCAGAGCTTTTCTATAAAAGCCTATCAGAAGGCATACTTTCAACAAAGTGGATCGAGCCATTTGTTTGGGGTGGAAGAGGAAGTCTTTCTGGTGCTTTTATTACAGTTTTAATTCAGAAGTGGGCTTTTAAAAAAATACAGTCTTCCCCTTTAACTGAAAAAAATTAGTATTCAATGTTATATAATTACGGTGACAAGGAAGTGCAAAACAAAATAACAAATCTGAAGACACAACGACAAATCAGAAAACAAATACAAAAAAACAATAAAAATACAAAAAAATGAACAAATACGAAAACAAAATAACATATCTGAAAAAAATAATAATAATATATTTATATATTTATATCAAATAAATAAAATATATTTGTTTATATATATATACTCTAAACAAAATAAATAAATAAACATAACACTGACCATCTTTTTTGTTCTTTTAGGGAACTGTAGAGAAATTGCGAGACCATGAAAGCTGCAGTTCCGCGGCCCACCTTCAGCTCCTCCTGGAGGTCTTCAGAAGTGTTCGGGTCTCTGTTCCTTCCCCGCCTGAGAGGAGCGTGCACTTCCCAGGCCTGGACCTGCTCCTCCATGGCCAGAGCTCACCTTCTGTTTGCACTCAATCGGCTGGTGAGGTAGAGGCCGACGGGATGGATGGAGGAGTAAACGACATGGCACTCAGCCTTCATGACGACCAAGCTGAGCTGGAAGTGGGCCAGCAGCTTCACGCCCTTCAGCAGAGGCTACAGATCATGGAGAACGTCATCTCGGTACTCAGTCACGAGGTGGAGAAAACCCAGCTCACCGTGACAGCTCTGGACAGAGACACCAACACCAACATGCAGCTGGTGGAGCACTTAGACAGCGTGGTATGTCCCTGAGTATTATCACTGATATGAGAAATTGTATAATAATAATCTTCTTCTAGCATAAAATTGTCTGTGGCAGGTCAAGGGTTAAATTATTTGCTTATGGTCATTTTAACCCTTTTTCACCTGACTGACTTATAGGGAAATTTTCAATCAGTATAAACAATTTATTTTATTGACGCAAGAATAATATAAACTTAAGCAGGAATCTGTTGGACTTCAGTTTGAGTGTGTATTTCCACTGTTGGACAACCTTGCAAAGAAGTTTAGTGGTTTATGATAACGCTTTTAGAATTAGCTTCTAAAGCTAAATCTTCTAGCTAAAGCTTCTAAATCTTCTTTTAGCTTTTAAAATTGTCGATGCTTATGAACAAGCGCTTGGGGAATCTCACTGAGTAAAAATGGGTTTGATATTTACTTTGAATAACAAACATTTCCGGTCGGTTTTGGAACTTTTCTATGAATATAATGCCCTTAGGAAGCTAGGGAAAAACATCCATTCATTTTCTACCGCTTATCCGAACTTATTCTTGGGTTACGGGGAGCCTGTGCCTATCTCAGGCGTTATCGGGCATCAAGGCAGGATACACCCTGGACGGAGTGCCAACCCATCGCAGGGCAAACACACAATCACTCACACACTACGGACAATTTTCCAGAGATGCCAATCAACCTACCATGCATGACTTTGTACCAGGGGAGGAAACCGGAATACCCAGAGGAAACCCCCGAGGCACGGGGGAGAACATGCAAACTCCACACACACAAGGCGGAGGTGGGAATCGAACCCCCAACCCTGGAGGTGTAAGGAGCATGTGCTAACCACTAAGCCACCGTGTCCCCCCCCCAAGGGAAAAGCAGAAATGCTTAAATCCCTGAGTGTTTACTTTCATATGAGCCTTTAAGCACCACTATAGAGCTACACTATAGACAAAGACCTACATTACTTAACCTGAACACAATAAAACAGGAGGAAATTCCATTTTTTTGGCCTCTGGTAAAAAGAGTTTATGGACCAATGGATTAATTTTAGTCTTCAGTATCAAACTCTGGTTTTGTCTACTATGTTTGCACTGCTTTGCAATTATCTTTTCTTCTAAACGAGTGTAGCATAATCCGAATAACTACTTTACAGGTACTTATGTGATAAAACCCCTGTAAGGAGCTCCATTAAAAGATTTGCGGCTTGTTATTTCTTGCTGAAAGTCCATTAAGGATGTCATAACCTTTACCAAGGTGCTTCATATTAAATACCTAATCTGTTAACTGATTCTACAAACATCAGTATGGTTTCACATAATCTTCCTGATCCTGACATGTCACAATTTTTCTTCTGTAATCAGGGTGAAATCTATGAGTCTGTAATTCAGTGAGGTCACATTGCAGTGGATTTTGTTCGACGATTTATTTAAGGCACTAAAGAAGACAATTTAAAAAACGGTTGTGATTCACTGTAAATAGCCCCGAGATGTTTTTAGTGCCTGTAATAAAGTAACACCAAGAGAGTGGTCTCTAGTATTTTGCTTGTGTGTTAATGAGTGTTTCCCTCTCATAGCATGGATACTAAACAGATCATTATTATAATAAATCATCTGTTTATGTCCTGAATAAAACACTGTGGATTATACGGTTATAGGAAGATAATCGATGACAAGACGGCGTGTCGAGGAACGGAAGGAATCCGAGTTATCCGTACGATCCTGAATTTATCGTTTTGATTACATCATATATCTTTAAATTACCGTAATACGCTCACACTGGACACTCCTTTTACATTTTAATGTTGAAAATATTCTTATTATTTATCTCTAACATTTATTTATAATGACCAAGCCTGAGGCAACAGTGGCGAAGGAAAAACTCCCTGAGATGATATGAGGAAGAAACTTTGAGAGGAACCAGACTCAGAAGGGAACCTTATCCTCATTTGGGTGATAATAGATAGTACAGTACGTCGGGTTGTAGGTGCAGTGGTGGCTCAAGCGGTTAAGGCTCTGAGTTGTTGATCAGAGGATTAGGGTTCAATCCCCAGCACTGCAAAGATGTCACTATTGGGCCCTTAAGCATGGCCCTTAACCCTTACTGCTCCAGTGGTGCTGTGTCATGGCTGCCCTGGTGCTCTCACCCACAACTGAGGACAGTTGGGATATGTGAAGAAAGAATTTCAATGTGCTCTAATGTACAGTACTTTGCAAAAGATTTAGGCAGGTGTGAAAAAATGCTGTAAACAAAGACTGCTTTCAGAAATGGAAGTGTTAAATATTTATTTTCATAAATGAACAAAATGCAGTGTATGAACAAAAGAGAAATCTAAATCAGATCAATATTTGGTGTGACCAGCCTTCGCCTTCAAAACAGCAGCAATTCTTCTAGGTACACTCACACACGGTTTTTGAAGGAACTCTGCCGGTAGGTCGTTCCAAACATCTTGGAGAACTAACCACAGATCTTCTGTGGATGTCGGCTTTCTCACATCCTTCTGTCTCTTCGTGTAATCCCAGACACGCTCGATGATGTCGAGATCAGGGCTCTGTGGGGGTCGTGCCATTGCTTCATGCTGGTTTGAAGGCTAAAGGTAGTAACACCAAATATTGATCTGATTTAGATTTTTCTTTTGTTTGCTCACTTTGTATTTTGTAAATTGACAGAAATAAACATTCATTATTTATATTTCTGAAAGCATTCTTTGTTTACAGCGTTTTTTCACACCTGCCTAAAACGTTTGCACAGAACTGTATATGTGACAGAAGGTTTATAGTCAAGTGGAATTGAGCAACCCGAGAGCTCCCGACGAACTAATAGGTCAGGTTCATTTCTGTTATTTATTTATCAGCAAACTACATAGCATTAGTCATGCTTACTACAGAGCAGCGACACTAGAGCGACTCAGTTATGGGTGAATTGAATGAAAACTGAATAAAAAAGATAGATTTCACATTAAAACATGACATGTTTGTTCTACATATTGACACCTTTGCTAATCATTTGTACTGGTAACGCTAACGAGGTTATCTGTGGATCACCCGTGCATGATGTTTCATCTCAATCAGCAGTGTTAAAATAGTCATTTGTAATGTCTACACTTATTTTCTGTTCTGCAAATGAGGTCATTCATTTCAGCCTGCTTGCATTTTCTTCAGATGCACGTGTGTTTGACTGCGAATGACTGCTATAGTGGATTAGAAAGGAGTTCACTGTAAATCGTGCTATTTGAAAAAAACTCATGTACACCGTGTGGCTTAGTGGTTAGCACGTTCGCATTACACCTCCAGGGTTGGGGGTTCGATTCCCGCCTCCACTTTGTGTGTGTGGAGCTTGCATGTTCTCCCCGTGCCTCGGGGGTTTCCTCCGGGTCCTCCGGTTTCCTCCCTCGGTCCAAAGACATGCATGGTAGGTTGATTGGCATCTCTGGAAAATTGTCCGTAGTGTGTGAGTGAATGAGAGTGTGTGTGCCCTGTGATGGGTTGGAACTCAGTCCATGGTGTATCCTGCCTCGATGCCCGATGACGCCTGAGACAGGCACAGGCTCCCCGTGACCCGAGGTTAAGCGGTAGAAAATGAATGTACACCGTGTGTTGGATTTACCTAGAAATGAATGGTGAGATTATTTATCTGGGACTCCGGCGAGTATCGATAAAAGCTTCAGGGGATGACTTTGTGAGTCTCATCTGTGAGCTCAGAGCAGTCAGGTGATAAAGATATATCATTATCGCTGCATGAGCCAGCTTGTTATCAGTCTAGAGTTGTGTAGCTGTGCAGGATTACGTCTCCACATTCGCCATTCTCATTTAAAAAACTGATACTCGCTGATAAGATTATGCCAGGGTTTGTTGTAAATGTCTTATATGTGTTCGTTATGGCAGATCTGAGAAAGACCGTTGCTTTAGAATATGTATATAGATTTAAAGAAGGAAAGAAAGAAAATGAAAAATATCTCTGTGGAGTGTATCAGGGCTATGGTTTCAGCAGCTGCATTAGGACATGTCATGTCGTTTGACAGTTTTTATGCTGTGATGTTTTTTAGGTTGCAGATCAGCAGCAGAGGATGATCAGGAAAGACCTGCACATCGCCTCGCTGCAGCAGAGCATCAGTGCGCAGCAGGACGTGTCCTACGACGGCACGTTTCTCTGGAAGATCTGTAATGTCAGTCAGAAGTTAAGAGAGGCAGCCACAGGGCAAAAGAGCAACCAGTATTCGCCAGGTACACACACACACACACACAACAACAACAACAACAACAACCACCTGCTGCAGAGATGGATCTGTATGCAGTATAGAAGGCATGAGAGTTTCATTCTGACGCGAGAAGAAAAAATAGTTTTTTTTAGTTTTGAAAATCTGGATTCTTTTTATTTCTTTCAAGACAAATAAATGGAAGGTTTCAGAATTTTAAAAATGGAAAAGAAAAAATACACGGAGTTCTCTCGATCAGAAAATTTATGAAAATGGCCGGGGTAATATAAAGGTCAGAATTTCCTTAATTCTTAGGGCCTTTTTATACTTCCTGTGTTTTCTCTGATCCAACAGCTATCAGATTTGTTAAAACTGTTCCATTTACATTAGGCCACATAAATGCGTCTTGGTGAATCGGATATCAGTCCGATCTTTCTACTCCCGCCCAAAATACAAATGTATTTTACCTCATTTCCGGGGTAATTGAAATGGGACACGCTTTGGTTTGTGCGGTTTTCTGAATGCAATCAAAAAGAAGACAAAAAAAACTCGTTACGACGGCTATGCAACAAAAACAGCATTTACTTAACATCGATGCACGACTCGTGAGTCACCTGCGAGTGACGTACTTCCGTTTGGGAGGAGTATAGCGCTGACGTATGTGGCTTGAACAACCACGTGCATTTACATCTGTCCAGTTTCATCTGAAATGCGTCCCAGACCACCTCCTGAAGGGGTTTGAGCGATCTGATTTATATCTGTCTCGAAAAAGTTTCGGAGGGCATTTAGACCTGGTCTTTTTACCATCGGATAGCTATCAGATGACAGAAAACGCATAAAGTGACCAGGTGTAAAAAGCCCCTTAGATGGTGTTGGAATTTGAACCCCTTCCACCCTACTGGTGTGAGCCAGGACAAAATAACAAATCCTTTCTTAAGCATACAAAGCTTGAACGTATCTGCCCATGCAGCATAGCAGACATATAGGAAGAAGCCCAGCTATAAGACGACATAGTCCATTTTTATATCTAAACGAAACGCAATTCCGACACCGAGCGGCAAAAACGAACAGACGGAAAAATGCGTCAACATTGCGCATGCAAAAAAAAAACCTGACCCACGCGATCAGCCGTTACACGTTAAACACAACACAGAACCAGAGTTATTTTATTTTGCTTCTTCTCTTACTCTGACTTTCTGACATTCTACAGTAAGTACCAGAATTATTCAAAATACCAAACCTTGTAGTTTTGGAGATATACTTGTTTAAATCTGAGCATGTCGCTTTCAAGCAAAAAGCTCAACAATAGCTCAACACAGGTGATGGTGTAGGGCAATAACCACTACACCATCACCTGTAGATCAACACAATCTCAAGTCATGTTCAGAAGCCTGTATTGTCACTTCAACCATATATAGCTGACGTACAGTAGTACTTAGTGAAATGAGACAACGTTTCTACAGGACCGTGGTACACAGAACAAAGACAGAGCTAAGTGTGAGACTTTCCAGAACATCCCTGCTGAAATATACCTGATCACGAAAACACAACATTTTCTCATTGAAATAAATGAGAGAATTGTCTAATATGTGGTTATTATGACTTTGTATGTAAGACACAGCTCAGGTTATGAGATTAAGGTTACTGCGCTCATTTGAATATTTTATCATTTCTATAGTTACGCATTATCTCGTACGCCAGATGCTGCACAAAAGCTGATTTTAAAGCCAAGTTTGTTTTTTGTTTTTTTTTTAAGAAAAAAGACGCATATTGAGTTATGGAACCAGTCTCAGGTGTCTGAGGTTTCTTAAGAAATTTTCTGCCACTGCTTTTAGGATCGAGGTGTTTTGAGCTGCATTTTAAAAGATATATATTTTAAAATTAAGGACGTTGCTGAGGAACCAACTTACAGTGAATTATCTTTATAGCACAGTGTGTTAAAACTGTTCACAAGATACTTTTATTATTATTATGTTGATTTGTAGAAGCCAACATTCTGTTTTCCTACTTAAACTTAGACAAAAATTTATAAAATTTTCTAAGCGATCTGAGTACCAGTACTTCTGGTACCGGGTCTCAAAGTGGCCTTTTTTACCATAGACTCCCATTATAAAATTTGGAGGTTTATAACTCGGCAAGCTTTCGAACTATCTACACAAAACTCGGCCAGCTCCTTTAGGGTGATACTCTGAACCAAGGTTTAAATTGGTGTACCGACTGGCCTTTCGGTTGTCCCACAGCCCCGCCCCCAATATATGCAAAATCCAAAATCTTTTTACAACATGGACATGTGACATATCAAAACACTCAGAACAATGAGGGGAACTTCCTCAGGAATATTCGGATGACGTCACATGCTCATCTCCACTTGCCTCCAAATGTTTTGGCACCCTATCTTTCTGTCCACTTGCCTCCAAAAGTAACACTGATCCTTATGTCCACTCGCCTCCAAAAAGCACCGGCCTTTGCGAATATTTGCCTCGTCAAAGCCAACATCAAAGTTTGTCGCGACAAACTTTATAAATCTAGTTATTATTTTTATTTATTTTTTTTTGTTGTTTTTTTATTTTTATTTTTTATGGCTGCACCATAACGACGATTATAACTTTAAAAGGATAAAATGATGTCGTTCTTTGACGAATTTAACATTGTTGGTGCTATAAAATAAAACAATAACATGCACATGATAGATAGATAAATATACATCTTCTCAATTAATAAATAAATATATATTACAGTCTCTTGTGTCTTTAATTTTTTGGATATTTACAGTACATACTCCCTTATGGTTTTTTTTTTTTTTCTTTCTTTTTTTTCAGCCTTCTATACATCCAGATATGGATTTAAAGTGTGCATGCGGTTGTACATAAACGGAGACGGAGTGGGAAAAGGGACGCACATGTCTCTTTTCTTTGTGATTATGAGAGGAGAGTATGACCCGCTTCTCTCGTGGCCTTTTAAACACAAGGTAAGAATGAAGGAGTGTCACTTGGTACACAGTAACCTGCTCCACAGAACGAAAGATCAACACAAAACAACATCAGACTCGGTTGCAAGAGCTCCGAGCTGGATTATTCAGACTTTCTTCTCATTTTGAATAAAATCCTTGTTGCTATGGCTGCATTTGACACAGCGATACAGGTCGATATGTTCTGGCATCAGTGTGAATGGTTGTAGTGTCACAGCCCTAAAAATATCCAGACGAAATGGAAAGGAAATGTTATTAAAATGAAGAGAACCTCTTTTCAAGTTCATATCACCATCAGTATGTATTTTAAAAGCTCAAAGTTTGGCAACTCTGTGATTTTTGATTTAGATTTGACACTCGGTGAGTGTAGAAACAACAACTTTTATACTTTTAATTATTACATGTGTGGGGAAATTGAGGACATTTTCTACTAGGTTAGTTCTGAAGATGATAAGATCTAGAAAATATGTTTCACTTTCACATGTGTCACAACCGGAGTAGGAGCTCAGTGGTTAAGGTGTTGGACGAGGGAAGGTCATGAGTTTGAATCGTAGGTCCACCAAGATGCCATTCATGGCCCCCTTAGTAAGGCCCTTAACTGTATAAATGTAAGCCGCTCTGGATAAGGGAGTCTACCAAGTGCCATAAAGTTCTGCTTAGGCTAAAACATGGTTGGTTTTGTTGATTAAATCGTTTTGGAAACTGAATTATTATTATTATTATTATTATAGTAGTAGTAGTAGTAGTATTTAATTCAATTTAATGTATTTGTGTAGTTCTTTTAACAATTGATATTGTCTCGAAGAAGCTTTACAGAATTTTTATTGCTATTTATTATTATTATTATTATTATTATTATTATTATTAGTGTTGTGTATTTTATTTATTTTTGTTTGTTTGTTTGTTTTTTATTTTTATTGTTATTTTTTTAATTCTATTTTGGCATTACATAAAATAATAAAAGCACTTAATAGCAGTGATGTGGAAGAAATTATTATCATGATATATAACAAAATTTTGAGCCAAATATTTTGAGACGAAGACAATTTAATAAAAATGTTCTACTAGATTTACACTAGGATAATAATTACCTCCAGTCTGATTACACTACGACCTTCTATATCTTTCCAGGTGACTTTCTTCCTCATTGACCAGAACCAAAGAGAGCATGTAATCGACACGTTCCGTCCCGACCTCTCGTCCGTATCGTTCCAGCGGCCCGTGTCTGACATGAACGTGGCCAGCGGCTGCCCTCTCTTCTGCCCTCTGGCCAAGCTGCGCTCCCTGAAGCATGCGTACTGCAAAGACGACACACTTTTTATCAAGTGTGTGGTGGACTCTTCATCTTGAATGATGAAGAAGGGGCTGAGGTCATGTTCTGAGTGTTCTGCTGCTGTGGAAATGTGGCTTTGGGTGAAAAAAATATGCTTGAACTATGGCTCGTTCTTTTGCTGCTTCATCTAAAATATATTTAAAAGCTGTGTCATGGTGACTTTATGATTGCTGTTATTAAGAGTCTGATTAGAGTTCAGCCATGTATCTTTTATTATTATTATTATTATTATTATTGTTGTTGTTGTTGTTGTTGTTGTTGTTGAGTTTTTGAAATATATTTTTATAGTTTTATATAACAACCTTATATAAGCTTTATTGAGGTAGTGTGTAATAAAATACATTTTTATGATAAAAATTTGAGTAAAACAATAAAATTCAATTCAAGTTTATTTGTATAGCGCTTTTTACAATAGACATTGTCTCAAAGCAGCTTTACAGAACATAAACACAGAGCAGAAGGTAAACATAATTAATGATAAAGGAATTAACGAATAATAAAAGAAATAAGAATTAACAGAATAAAAATTCTAGATTATTATTAGATGTATATAGTTCACAGTGTGTATGTATTTATCCCCCTATGAGCAAGTCTGAGATGACTCAGGCAGCAGTGGCAAGGAAAAACTCCCTTGAATTGGTAAAGGAAGAAACCTTGAGAGGAACCGGACTCAAGGGGGAACCCATCCTCATATGGGAGACACTGGGGGTGTGATTGTAATATACAGTCAGTTAAATGTTGTATTGGTGTGAGGTTCAAGGACTTCTGATCTCCTGAGTACCACAGAGTCTAACTGGAGATGTCTCAGGATTCTTAGAGTCGGCCTCGGCTCAGTGGACGTCCAAAGGCTTCGTCCCACAGAGGACGTTGGGAGCTGGTACAGTGTCTGGATGCCTCGGGATGGGTACAAAGAGAGAAGCAGTGGAAAGGGATTAACATATCTGCTGTTCATAAAAATGTGCTGGTCTGATGTACTGGTGCATGATATTATGGGATGTATTATGTGTACGCCTGACTAAAGAGATGAGTTTTTAATCTACATTTAAACTGGGAAAGTGTGTCTGCGCCCCGAACACTATCAGGAAGACTATTCCAAAGTTTGGGAGCTAAATAAGAAAATGTTCTACCACCTTTAGTAGACTTAGATATTCTGGGAACTACCAGAAGCCCTGAGTTTTGTGATCTCAGAGAGCGTGAAGGATTGTAACGTGTTAGAAGACTAGTTAGATACATGGGAGCTAAACCATTAAGAGCCTTGTACGTAAGTAGCAGCAGTTTGTAGTCAATTCTATACTTAACAGGTAGCCAGTGTAGAGATGATAAAATTGGGGTTATATGGTCATACTTTCTTGTCCTAGTGAGAACTCTGGCAGCTGCATTTTGGACTAACTGTAACCTATTTATTAAAGATGCAGGACAACCACCTAGTAATGAAAAAACAAGTTTTTGCTAACACCCTTATTTAATTCCAATTCAAATCAAATTCAAATTTTGTCACATACACAATCATACACAGTACAGCCATCTAAAAATAACCAGTTTCACTAAGGTAGCAATTAAAAAATATAAATGAATCCAATAAAATAAAGTAAGTAAGGAATAAAAATATGACAAAAAGTTGCTACAATTTAAAGAAGATATATTTATATTAAAAATAGAGGTAGTAACTCGATTTGTGTGTGAATAATATCTTTAAATATGTGGGGAAAATGTGGTTGTGAGTTCAAATCCCAGGCCCACCAAGCTGCCACTGCTGGGTCCCTGAGCAAGGCCCTTAATCCTCAATTGCTCAGTTTAAAAAATTTTCAATTCAATTTAATTCAATTTATTTCTATAGCACTATTAACAATTTCCCATTGTCTCAAAGCAGCTTTACAGAAGTATGGAAACAGAAGAGAGAGAGAGAAAAAGAAATAAATATATAATAATAAGAAGGGAAAATAAGGCAGAACAATAAATAAGTGAATACATACAGTACAATTAAAGTTTAACTTTAACTTAAAATTTAAAATACTATATATCTATCCTTATCCCTAACGAACAAGCCGGAGGCGACGGCATCAAGGAAAAACTCCCTGAGATGTTATGAGGAAGAAACCTTGAAAGGAACCAGACTCAGAATCCTTATTTGGGTGACACTCTACAGTAAATAGTGTAAATGTAAATAATGTCATTTCTACAACAGTTTATAAAAGTGCAGCTGAGAGCTCCTGAGGAACTAATTGGTCATCATAAACTCTGAGTTCAGCACAGACCTGATTGCAGATAAAGACCGGACCATACAGCTGACTGACGGGCGGCTTCATTCACAACAATCCCATGAGACACTGGCTGACCAAGCAGATCAATCGCTGGCAAGGTGACCACCGGGCGACGAAACTCTAGCCAGCGGTAGAGCATCAGGATTGACGAAATCGGAACTCGGAACACCGGGAGCTCTGGAGTGGCATATATAGCTTGACAGAGAGAGAGAGAAAGATTGTTAGGTATGAGTGTGTTCAGTTAAAAAATTAAAAGTAAGAAAATTTAAGTTACACTGGATAAGGGCATCTTCCAAATCTCTGACACTTAAATGTAAGTATTATAAGTGCAAATTGTGCAATTGTGTAAAAGTCCGACTGCAGTATATTGGGTGTTGTGGCAGTTCTGAAAAGTCCAGAAGACTCCAGGCTTCTGGTTGAGAGCCTGAATGGCCTGTTGGAAGATGCTCCTGTGTTTGCCTTCAAGGTGCAGAAGCTCTTCCCTGAACGCAACAGAGAAAAGAGTCCATTGTCAGGAAGGCTGAGGACTGGCTGAGAGCTTTATTATCCTCATAGCCTTGGTCCAGCTGTAGATAGACTCCAGGTCAGGAGTCTTTATTTAATGTCTACAGATTAAATAATTTGACCTAAATAATGTTGGAAATTAATTCAATTCAATTCAATTCAAGTTTATTTGTATAGCGCTTTTTACAATAGACATTGTCTCAAAGCAGCTTTACAGAACATAAACACAGAGCAGAAGGTAAACATAATTAATGATAAAGGAATTAACGAATAATAAAAGAAATAAGAATTAACAGAATAAAAATTCTAGATTATTATTAGATGTATATAGTTCACAGTGTGTATGTATTTATCCCCCTATGAAATTAAACATTTGGTACAAAAACAGCTCCCTTTTCCCAGGATATTGTTTAGTGATATATTTTAGGACAATATCCATATTATGTTGTCATATCACTCACTTCTGCATAAATGTATAACTTCTTGAAAATGTATAACTATAACAATTTATACACCATTTACACGAATTCAACATTTTTATACACGTAAATTACAGGAATACCTGTGGATTATCTGTGGATTATCTGTAAAACTGACGATTTCTCTCTTTTTGTTTTACTAGAGATTTTTTTTTCTAAATAGTTACCTGTGTTGTTTTAAGATTATCCCCATAAATAAAAAATAAATTAGTTGTACTATGAGTTGAACTTTTTGGTTTTTTTTCGGCACTGTTTTCAGTTCTTATGCTGTTTTGATTTTTGAGGCATGTAGACAGGGCGGTTCTAGCCCTTTTTTAGGGTGGCTTCATCTCAGCCACCGTAAAACTATAAGTATAATTTTTACTTTCATAAATAAAAAATAAAAATTACGTTAAAATGCAGGACATGTCGTCGATGGGAAAGAAAATTATTTAGCAGTTTGATCCAAGAGGTTTTTTTTTTTTTACTTTGCTTTTACACGCGTGTGTTGTAGTCTTTCAAAAGTGCGTCTTCAGCTGTCTGCTTTATTTGAACGGAGAAGCACAGGGACGCGCAGCGTGCACGCGCAGTCAGAGCTGAAGGCGTTTATCTATAACGTTAATCGGGGGGAAAGACGCAAAGACGGCAAACAAAAGCAGTGAAATTTCACTATTCTTATTACCAGAGTTGTCATATAATATATAATATAAAACTCTTCTTGTTTTAAATTATCTCTGAGATCTAACCCCCCCACCCCCCTAAAGGTGAAATCCTAGAACCGCCCCTGCATGAAGACATTAAAGTCACATCCAGATCGAAACCTTTTGCATGTTTTGAGGACAAAACATTTACTTGAGTTTAGATTTTATTTGCAATGAGGAAATAGCTGGCGTATGGGCACAGATTATAGTTTTGTTTTAAACAGTGGTACTTCATTCAGTTTGGACTAGCAAGCTTTTGGGGGTTAACACCAACGAAAGAAGTTGCTAGATCTGAATTCTGGAGAATAAATAAATAAATAAATAAATAAATAAATAAATAAATAAATAAATAAATAAATAAATAAATAAAATTTTAATGCCAATAAATGATGTGGAAATTTTTATCGCCTTCATGTTTTTCTGCCAGTAATGGAAGCAAAATAAAAACATGAGTAAATTAGGTTACTCATGTAAAGCCAAGCGTTGGGTCTAAATCGAAATAAAACCTTGTACTGTAGAGTTAGGTACAGGTTAGGTACAGATGTCATTTTCCTCATTTTTTATTTTTGAAATGCACCAAACTTGGGCTCAATTTCAGTTCAGGAAAACAACTGCTTTCAGAACAATGTGAAGTAGAAAATATCTGAAGGTTTTCACACACCACCGGTCTGGCTTTATGCTGGCTTCAAAGAGCATTGTATAATACTCATCAGTGGTTGGTGAATAATATACTGTTCCAGACATTTACTGACGTAAACCAGTGATAACAACAGAGTTAAGTCATGTATCAGAAAAAATAGATCCCATCCATGTACATGAGAACAATGTAAAACTTATTACACTGATATTACTCCATTATTAGACTGGATATGAGGTGTGGGATAGTGGGAATATTCACCACTGTGTAATTTAAGAGGGTAATAGATACAATCTAGGGCATTGTATTTGTTGTCAGTACACAATTTACACATCAGCTATTGACAATTAATACTACAGGCAGTTACAGTTTCTCATTCAAAGTATATTCTTGTCTTGTATTCCATGATGGGCCAGATAATAATAACAATATTTGTCTTTAATAGTAAATAATAATAACTAACAACAATGGCAATATTCAATCAACCAATCAATTAATTAATGGAGAAATGTTGTCTCATTTCTATGTACTGTGTCAGCTATATATGGTTGAAATGACCATACAATAATCTTGACTTGACTTGATGGTGAAGATGATGACTCATTAGTACAGTGTAGTACATACGTAATAACACACTGAACTAACCTGTACCTAACTTATAAACTAATATAACATATTGAACTGTGTATATATATATATATATATATATATATATATATATATATATATATATATATATATATATATATATATATATATATATAGTTATTGTAACTAATAAATGAACTGATGAATCCTCTTCACTTATTTACGAAACCTTGTTTCATTACTGCATTTAACCGGAAAAAATTTTAATAATTGCAAAAAGCTTTATTGGACAAAAAAAAAAAAAAATTCCCAAAAAAAAAAGAAATAAAAATTCACTGGTTTTGGCCCTGGCATAAAATAACCAGCTCTCCAACCATTTCTCTAATCATATCAACACATTCGAAAGTGTCATTAAGTACTATTCAGTTGAAACAATTATCATATTGATTGGAATTTAAGAGCAGACTGATTACTATAAGGAGGGACGAAAATCTTCCTATCATTGTGTCCGCCTTCCATGTTGCTATAACCAAATCCTGGCCCCGATTCAGCAGGTCTGTAGCTGACTTCCTTATTGAAACCATGCTACTCTCTGTCTCACTCACTGCTGGTTGAGTTTGAGTCGTCAAACTGTCCCGTGGTACTTTCTGTCTATTTTTTATATAGAAAGTACATGGAACAGCCTAAAAGAGCCTTTTGCTTCAGGGTGTGTACATTTGCGGCACTTTCTGTAACATTTCTGTGCCACGGTGTTTCGTCTTCCTTTTCGTGTGTGGCTCTGGAAAGTAGATCATTGTGTTCTTGTTTCTTTGCATCAAAATGAGCTCACATGCAAGGAATTTGCTAAAAAGAATATTGCACCTGAAATAACTATTTACCAAATCATCAAAAACTTCAAGGAAAGAGTTTTGAATGCAGTAAAGAAGGCGTCAGGATATACCAGGATCATCTCCTCCTGAGGCGTCAGCTACGGATTGGTGTCACCACCAGTGAAGAACTTGCTCAGTAATGGCAGCAGATGGGTGTGAGTGCACCTGCATGCACAGTGAGACAAAGACTTTTCATCAACGGCCAAGAAAGAATCCAGCAAAGAAGCCACTTCTCTCCCAGAAAAACATCAAAGACAAACTAAAACTCTGTAGAAAATACAACGATCAGACAGCTGTTGACTGGTGCAAAGTTATTTCCTCTGATGAAGCTCCCTTCCGACTGTTAAGGACATCTGGAAAGTCGATTGTCTGTGGAAGGAAAGGCGAAAGCTACCAGTACTCCTGTGTCGTTCCAACAGTGAAGCATCCTGATACTATTCATGTGTGCAGATTCTTTTCATCCAAGGAAGTGGAATCTCAAACGTTTCTGGCCAAAAACAGTGCCATGAATAAAGAATGGTATCGAAACCTCACCCAACGATCGAGGAGCAATTTGGTGATGATCCGTGCATTTGTTTTCCAGCATGATGAAGCACTACGCACAAGGCAAGAGTAATAATGAAGTGGTTCGAAGATCATTACATTAAATTTCTGGATCCGGTGTCAGGCAACTCTCTGGATCTCAATCCCATAGAGAACCTGTGGTCAATCCTCAGAAGGTGAGTGGACGAGCAGAAGCCAAGCACTAATAGAGCATGTGGTAGCCTAGTGGTTAATGTGTTGGACTACCAATCGGAAGGTTGTGAGTTTGATCCCAGGTCCACCAAGCTGCCACTTTTGGGCCCCTGTGCAAGGTCCCTAATGCTCAGCTGTATTTAAAAAGAAATGAGATAATGTAAGTTGCTCTGGATAAGGGTGTCTGCCAAATGCTGTAAATGAGTACGAGAACGGGTCAGGATTTGGCCCAGAAGCTAATATCCTGCATCCCAGAGCTAATTCCAAATGTGGATTTACTGTAAATATTACACTGTAAATATTGACTGTTTATTCCATATATTGAATGTTTTTTTTTTGCCCATAAATGCCTTCAAAAGTAATGAAATGCTTATCACTGCTTTCCAGTACACCATAGAAACACGTGAAAGAAAATCTTCAAATACTGAAGCAGCAAACTTTGCAAAACACAACCTTTATTTCACTGCTAAAACTTTTGCCCATGACAGTAATGATGATGCGCAGTTGATATAGAATCAGGCCGCGTCCCAATCCGTGTCCGTGGTTGCTAAATAGTACGCCATCTGTGTCGCTATGGTAACCAGAGCACTCAGCTGTAGCGTACTTACCGTTCTTGTACTACGTAGTGGTCTTTGAACGCGGTTTGGGACGCGACCTGAGAGAAAAGAGAGAGAGAGAGAGAGAGAGAGAGAGAGAGAGAGAGAGAGAGAGAGGTACTTCCGGTGTTGATGACGAAGGGGGCGATGTTAATTACATAAGCAAAACGTAAACGATTCGCGGGAAAAGGTGAAAAAATGGCGACTCGCACAGAGTCTGTTTGCGCGTCCAGCTGAAGCTGGAGAAACTTTTATGTCAGTGAATATGGAAATATCGCACTGAGATTGGAGCACCGACATTTTTCGCCAGAGATTATTTTATCCCCCTCTGGGAAAGGAGAGGAAACAAAACGGTAATGAAAGAAAAAAGGGTGTTTTTTTTTTTATTTTGCATGCCATCAGTCAGCTAAGGCGAAGCTAACTGTACCTCAGCTTGGCTGCAAATACGTTAAGCGCTCGTGCGCGTTTTCCTCTTTTAAATTACTAACACAACTTTACTTTTCTAACGGGTTACACTTTTAAAATGGCAAAAAAAATGAGGCGTTTTAAAAATAAATAAATAAATAAAAGTTTGCCATGCGAGCTAAAGTAAGTTCTGTGCTGTATCCGAATCTTGAATGAAGGAGGGAAATATTATTAGCTTCAGAGCTAACTCCTGCTTCCAGCCTCCATTTTTTTTATTTAATTAGCATTAATGCTAACACATACAAACTTACTACTCACTAGCTATTTTTATTTTGTCAGATGTTAATAAAGTAACCTACACTCAGAGAGGAGCTGTCAGTGCAGTAAGTACTAAAAATAATTATCCATATATTATTATTATTATTATTATTATTATTATTATTATTAAAACACATTTTACCTGGAAGAAAAAGAAAATAGTAATTAGGATTGAAGAAATGATCTTAGGTTATAATGGCTTTATAATAGGTGTCTCTAGGCCAGTGCCATCCCAAATGTACTTTATTCCATAACAACATTAACCCCTTAATTCCATTCTTGTTCAACAGCACACTGTTGTTATGGATTTGTAGTAAACCTAATGAAATTGGTACAAGAATCAGGACGTGTCAGTAAGGCCATCCTTAAAAATATTTTGGTTTGCAGTAACAGTAAAAAAAAAAAAAAAAAAAAGGGTCTGTAGGTAGGTCTATATATATATATTTTTAAAGTTTCAATTTACAATTTACAATTTTTCAAGTTACAATTTTGGTGATGGTGATTACGTTGGTATGACTTTAAACAAATTAGCATATCGTGACGTCACTGACTGGGTCTTCAACCCGTGCCTTCGGGCGCATCATTGCAAACTTTATTTTGATGCTGGACACAGTTTTTTTTCCAGAACTTCGTGCCAAGTTAAAGCGGTGTCGAGCTGTTTTATTTAATTTTTTAGATGTATTATGTTGCCCGAACCTGTATGACTTTGAACGGTGACCGCGAACATTTTGGTCAACGCAAATTTACAACCGGCAAGTCGGTCGGACTTAAAGCAAAAAATATATATAATAATTTGAGTCGGTCCTAAATTGACAGGGTCGGTCGGGTTACGGCAAACAAGAATATTTTTAAGGATGGCATAAGTCTTGATAGCTGAAGCGGTTAAAAACCACACCCAATTATTGCTATGAGCTGTTTGTTGGATGTTGAATGGGTGCCAATGTTCAGCAGTCTGTTGGACAGCTGTTTGGAAGGTTGTGAGTTTGAATCCCAGCTTTGTCAAACTGCCATTGCTGGGCCCCTTATCAAGGACCTTAAGCCCCATTGCTTGATTGTATAAAATGTGAGAATGTAAGTCGCTTAGGATAAGGTTGTCTGCCAAGTGATGTTCTCCTCGAGTACGTGTGGGTCTTTTTCGGATTTTTCCAGCTTCCTAGCAGCTCCCAAAATCACAGCAATAGATGAATTACCCTCTTTAGGGGTGTGTGGGTGTGTGTATGTGTCCAGGATGGTATCCTGCATCACACCCAGTATTCCTGAAATGAACACTACCATTACTCCATTACTGGGATAAAGTGCTTGCCAAATCTGAGATGATTCAAGACAGAAGAATTCTGTCCTATTTATTTATTTATTTATTTATTTATTTATTTATTTATTTATTTATTTGAAAAGCTATAAAATTAGAGTGGGTAAAGTATTTTCCTTTGATTCTTGTCTTCCCATGCAAAATAATTGACACAGTGCACGTTTCACTAGGGCCACGCTTAACGACCCTTCGCCTTCCATGTTGCTATAACGAAATCCTGGCCCCGATTCAGTAGATCTGTAGCTGACTTCCTTATTGAAACCATGCTGCTCTCTGTCTCACTCACTGCTGGTTGAGTTTGAGTCATCAAACTGTCTTTCTGTAACTGTCTTTCTGTAACATTTCGGTGCCACATTGTTTCGTGTGCGGCTCTGGAAAGTAGATAGACGAAAGATGTGCAGGTTTGACACGAAGTGAGAGCTGAAAATTTACTTGTGAATTTTTGTGCATGCTGCTAACCCATGATTCTGGTAGAAATGAGTAGCTGGTGAAAATCGCAGTGTATAGCAGTTTCAGCAGAACAGCAGTACACTCTCTTTTAACCCTTTAAACGCCCATTCACATTCTTAACTTTAGACTACAGACTTTTCATGTCAGTTGTACTAGAGTTACAGAAAAAAGTCTGAGTTTGACTGGTCAGAAGACTTGTTTTTTATAAGGGCAGCCTGTAATTCAAATGACAAGTTTGCGTTAACATGCTTGTTCTTATACTTTACTTTTCTGTAGTAACAGCTCATTCACTGGGACTTGTATAGTGGATGCCCCTCATCTGTATCTGTTGATGTAATAGTTTTTTGTGTTCATATACATTTTAAGACGTCTGTGTCTAGAGTGGGAGAGTGAGGGTGAGAGTGAGTGAGGGTGAGAGGGGGTGAGGGTAGGTGGGTGATAGTGGGTGAGTGAGAGTGGGTGAATGGGTGACTGTGAGTGGGTGAGTGTGTGCATGGGTGAGTGCGTGTGAGCGTGAGGGTGAGAGTGTGTCAAGGTGAGAGTGTGTGAGTGAGAGAGTGGGTGAGTGTGTGTGAGTGAGAGAGTGGGTGTGAGAGTAAGAGGCTATAGAGGGAATGATTGTTTATCAATGTAATAACATGTCATAACTGTGTAGTTATGTACAGTGGGTCAAGTATTACTATGAATTTAAAATATAAATTATGAATATATTCTATAATAATTGTTAAACAGAGCATCAGTCTGACAATCTAAATCATTTCTGCATGAGACATGGTTTTTTGATGATGCATCACCAAGATAAGGGTTATTTGATGTTCTTCTCATCATGCTCAGAATGCAATTTCAATAATGGTGAGAGAGATATGAGAATATGCAGAATAATGCAAAATATATGGCAAGTAAAAATGACTGAAATGAATCAGACGAACACACGTAATGTATGCAGCTGTTAGGATCTTATAATGTAGAAAAGGCCAAAGAATTGATTTACTTCACCTTGTAGCTAAAGGAGCATGGCAACAAGACTTTAGAGTTAAGCTCTGATAGTGACTCTTTAGTTTGGTCCTGATCTATGAAATGACTTCCGTCTAGTCAGCAGCTGCATCACTGGAGGATCTCCAGGGTTTTTCCTGGGTCAAAATTGGTCTTCGGTGGTGGTTGACTGACATGGTCATCCACACACAGCAAAGAGTACCCTAGTACCCACATGATCCGCAAGCCCAATATTGACAATAAAGGTTCAATTTAAAATAAATACAAAGAAACAGTTTGTGATTTTTTTTCTTATCCTATTTATTCATGAAAAAACGATCACTGTCAGACTAGATAGTTAAAGGAAGCGATTACAACGTATTTTACATGTAAACATCATCAATACCAAAGTATATTTGTCCACGTTTACACTGCAAGTCTTAATTAAAGTGAAAGTGAAGTGACATATGGCTAAGTACGGTGACCCATACTCAGAATTTGTTCTCTGCATTTAAACCATCCAAAGTGCACACACACAGCAATGAACACACATACACCGTGAACACACACCCAGAGCAGTGGGCAGCCATTTATGCTGCGGCGCCCGGGGAGCAGTTGGGGGGGTTTGGTGGCTTGCTCACAGGCACCTCAGTTGTGGCCGGCCCGAGACTCGAACCCACAACCTTCGGGTTACAAGTCAGACTCTCTAACCATTAGGCCACGACTGCCCCCATTTTTTTTTTTTTTTTTTTTTTTTTTTTTAAGTGAAGATAAGTTTAATACTCAATTCAGATATTTTGCTCAGATCTGATTTTTTTGTTTGGCTGTTCACATTACAGTACCTTTTAAAATGTGGCCTATATCAGATACCAGTGTGAACTGTTTGCTGTTTCGAACTGACCCGCATGCGCAAATGAACAATAACAATGATGCACGCCGTTGAGCTAAAAAGTTGGCGAGGTTATGGAGGAAGTATTGTATCATCTGGTGCAAGCAAACATATCATGTAATGCTATAATGTAATGTATTCAATGCAAACATTATGAGCTGGTTCGCGTAACCATTTTATATAACACTCTTAACACACACGTTACCAGTCACGTTTGTAGGGCTGTGTATTGGCAAGAATCTGGTGATACGATACGTATCACGATACGGGGTTGTGATACGATATGTTGCGATACATTGCGATATTGTAAGCAAGGCGATATATTGGGATATTTCTTATTTTAATTATAGGATAAAGTTTTAGGGAAGCTGTCAAGAACACCACCATATGCAAACCTTAGCAAAAATTTTTTTTAATTTTTCCAGAACACAGAACACATTAAATATGATTGAACCACTTTATGTGCAGTATGAATAAAGGGGGAAAAATAAAGTGCTTGCAGGATTTCTTAAATGTATTAAATGTGTTAAAATAAATGTATTAAATGTTAGTTGTTATAAACAGACCATATATATTTTTAGATCCTGCCTTTAAAGCTTCACAGTTTCAGTTTACAATTGTAGCATGCAGTGTCCTAACATTTTGATCTGAACAAAAGAATTATATCTGCTTAATATCAATGAAAAAATAAAGTGCTTGCAGGATTCCTAAAGAAAACAAAACAAATATAAACAATAAAATATTTACAGATGTTGAACATTCTCAGAACCTTTAAACTTGGATTTTACAGGTTTCTTTGATTTGTATTTATATTTGTCTTTTTATTTAATGTCAAGGTTTTTCTGAAGAAAGATACTGTATGCTGGTCAATATGCTCAGATGTCAGGGCACTTCTATGCGCATCTTCATATATATAGCGAACTATTTTAATGTTAACATTAGTAGCTCGCCATTATGCTAGTATTTTGTAACGAGTGGAGTGGTGCTACCCCTTTAAGAGCAATGTGCCGTTGCTTTATTACTGTTATCCTAGTTGGATGTGCGCATGCGCAAAAGTGTGCACGCTTCAGTTATACCACCACATGTGTGTGGAAGTCTGATGCTGCAACCGATATTCTCTTTTATTTTCATTTTCTCATACTAATGAGTATTTTTTGTTTTAGTAACATGTTATTACGGAGGTTTTTCCTGTGTACGGAGGAATAAACCGTTGTGAATGAAACGTTTGTGAGTTCGTCCTTATTTTTGTGGGCCTAACCTTGAGGAGCTATCCTAAATCTCCATTAACGTGTTACTTCCTGTCACTGTTTAAGTTCAGAGATAAGAAGACTGCAATCTAGCGGTTGGGATATAAACAGAACAAAATGAAACTGCCATGAATCTGTATATTTTTATTTATTTATTTTATAAATATCGATATTTTCGAAATATCGAAAAATCGATAGAGTATCGCCAAACAAAATATCGCGATACTCACGTGTATTGATATTTTCTTACACCCCTACACCTTTGTGTCACGTTTTCCCCGGGGGAAAAAAAAAAGTTTAATTGTGACGAATATCAATGTAGATTGACGTAAAAGTCGCATCAAATCCGCCTTGGCTGTTCACACTGCGGCCACATTGGAAAAAATCAGATCTGGGCCAGATTTGAGTGTTCACACTACTCCTGAAGAAGTCTGCCCTGGTCACTTGACCCCAAAAAAATCGGATTTGGGCCACTTTTACCTGCAGTCTGAACGGGGCCTTTGAAATGTCAAAGGTATCACAATTTATCTATTAACAAATATCACAGCCTGCAGATGAACATTTAACTCGTCTCTTTTTATTAACACTGTAGAACCTTTTTACAAGATCTCTGTAGTCGATTTTAATCCTGATGGGGCCCATCCATAGCCACCTTGCAGCATACGTCTAAATGTTGGTCCTTTTCTCGTTTTAGTATAATCATATCAACTAAAAAGTAGCATTAAATACATAGTGTTAAAAGGTGTAATAGTGTAATTTTTTACCATATACATTTGAATAAAATTCTGTACTGTATGAGGAAGTCAGGAGTAGCAGAGAAGTATGTCAGAGTGGTGCAGGACATGTATGAGAGGAGCAGGACAGTGGTGAGGTGTGCCACAGGTCAGACAGAGGAGTTCAAAGTGGAGGTGGGACTGCATCGGGGATCGGCTCTGAGCCCCTTCCTGTTTGCTATAGTGATGGACCAGTTGTCAGAGGAGGACAGACAGGAGTCTCCTTGGACAATGATGTTTGCAGATGACATTGTGATCTGTAGTGAGAGCAGGGAGCAGGTGGAGGAAAACCTGGAGAGGTGGAGGTTTGTGCTGGAGAGAAGAGGAATGAAAGTCAGTCGTAGTAAGACTGAGTACATGTGTGTGAATGAAAGGGATGGAAGTGGAACAGTAAGGTTACAGGGTGAAGAGGTGAAGAAGGTACAGGAGTTTAAGTACTTGGGGTCAACAGTCCAGAGTAATGGAGAGAGTGTGAAAGAAGTAAAGAAGCGAGTGCGGGCAGGTTGGATTGGGTGGAGAAAGGTGTCAGGATTTCTGTGTGATATTAATATATTAGCGAGAATCAAGGGGAAGGTGTACAGAACAGTGGTGAGACCGGCCATGCTGTATGGCTTAGAGACAGTGTCACTGAAGAAGAGACAGGAGTCAGAGCTAGAGGTAGGGTTATCCTGGACAGGATTAGGAACGAGTACATCAGAGGGACAGCTCATGTTGGACGTTTGGGAGACAAAGTTAGGGAGACCAGATTAAGATGGTTTGGACATGTTCAGAGGAGGGAGAGTGAGTATATTGGTAGGAGAATGTTGTACATGGAGCTGCCAGGCAGGAGGCAAAGAGGAAGGCCAAAGAGGAGGTATATGGATGTAATTAATGAGTATTTGAAGCAAGTGGGTGCAAGTGTTGAGTATGCAGAAGATAGGGATAGGTGGAGAGAGATGATTCGCTGTGGTGACCCCTGAAGGGAAAAGCTGAAAGAAGAAGAAGAAAAATTTGAATAAAATTAGCAGCTAGATAGCAACAGCTTTGTGCTTTGATCTAGTTTCATCTAACTCCAGTCTAACTTTAAACTAAATGATTTTATAGGTAATTTACTACACATTGTCATAAGCCTATACATACTGTGGGATATTAAGGCTAAATTTTACTAAACACTCAATGCTAAATGGGGTAAGCACACTTACTTTCTCATTTCAGATGTGTGTGTTCTTCTAAGAAGTAATGATTTGTTATACACCGATTCAGACACTGATGGGCAGACCAATTGCTTTAACCATTCATTATAATGAATCGGCTCAAAGGAGTCATTAGGTCACGAATCAGACTTTAGCGGACATGGAATCCTGGCAGTTAGGACATCGTGAAAGATTTGTCACCACACACACACACACAAAACACTTCATAACTGGATAGATTTTTGTTTTTGCGTTTATTTAAAGTGTGCAAGCATGTGCGGAATGCTTGTCACAAATTGTAAGAGAAGATAAGGCATAACTTTTTTTTTGACAGCAATTCCAGCGGTAATTCAGCAAAAATATTCTCCCGAATGCACCACGTGAAACATGGATTCGGTCTTCCGACCTTTAGGATCAGTTGATTTTGATGCGAGGGAGAGAGCAAAGACGGAACTGAAGACTTCATCTTCATTTCTGTCTTTGCTCTTTTAGAGGCCGCCAAAAAATTTTCAATGTAGGAAAAACCCTGGTCTCTGAGAAAGTCTCAAGTGTGGCACAGTCCATCAGAGATCGTGCTGAAAATCTGACCAAAGCGTTTTCTGTGGATCATGAGAGGGCGGAAAGCTTATGACCAGCTATAGTCTGTCGGGTCAGCTTGTTCAGGGATTATTGACAAGTGAGTCACTGTGCACAGAAGGTCTGAAGTTCAATGTTTTTTTTTTTTTAAAAGAAAGTCCTTGTATGGATTATCACACAAAAATGAATTTGAACTAGGGCTGGGCGATATGGCTGAAAAGTGTATCACGATATCAGTGTTTCATATCGGTTGATATCGATATTTATTGATATTTTTTATGAGCCCTTTTAAAATAAGGACCAGGAGAAAAATATATTACATTTAATCAGTTTTATTTGAAACTTAACCTTCCTCTGATCAGAATCCCCTCAGTTATTAAGACAGAAATGTCAACAAGCAGGAAAACTCAAATAATTATAATGTAAACATAAGTCTAAAGTCACAATGAACACTTAACTATTATCTCTTAACATTTAAGGTGCAAAATGAAAGAAAATGTAAGAAATGCTTAATAAAGTGTAATAAAATAGTGCAAAGTGTTAAATATAAACAGAGAAACCTGAGAATTTAGTGCAGTTTTAGTGCTAGGAAGTTCACTAGCTGTTCACCTTCTGGTGAATAAAGTGTATAAAGTATGTGCAGTGTTTTTTAAACATAAATAAAACTGAGGTAGACTGAACTTAGGGCTGTAGCTATTGAATATTTTAGTATTTTACTGAAAATATCATTGATTAATCGGACAAAATGTGTTTTTGCTTAATTAAAGAGCAATATTAAATATACAAGAGAAAATAAGATGAACTTGTCTCTTAAAATGAACAACTAATTGGTTTCCTTTTTTAGAAAAATGAACTTTTATTATTTAAATGCATAGTATGCAATGCATTAGGGATGCAACAATACAGTTAGCCCACGGTTCAATACATACCTCGGATTTGTAACCACGGTTTTCGGTTCGGTTCTGATGGCTTAATACATAGAAGTGTTTTTTGTTATTCTATGCTTAGGCAATAGGAACAGTAAGAGGTTAAGAAGAAATAAATAAAAACGATTTATTGGGATGCTCCTTTATTTTACTTAAAAGCAAAGAAAAGTCCACTGGTTCCTAGTGTTTTGTATAATATAAACATTTTTTATTTTAAAATTAACACTGGCATCTCACAGCTGCTGGTAGCCCATGTACAAACTGGGAAACACATAAATTCCTAAATTTTGAAAATAAACATACATGTGAATTTAGTAAACATAAATTGACCATTTCAAATAAACATACTTAAATAAATAAACCATCTTAATTAAACTTAACAGTACTCCAGTACAGTATCCTTCATTCAGAATGTAAAGTATCTTTCAGCTTTTCATTTCCCAATCCGACTTGTAGTGAACAGTTATAGTGAAGAAACTCACGGTTGCCCATGAGGTCCAACCATCTGTGGTCAGAGCAAGGCTCTGTGCTTGAGCCAATTCGTACACAATACTGTTACATGTCTTTTCATAGAGGTCGGGAATTATCTCGATGCTGAAAAAAGTGCGAGTTTTTATAAGATGACAAAAGCCCGCATTTCCAGTCACCGAAAATGGCTGCAAATCTTTGGCAATGAACACCCCCACTGCCTTTGTTATTTTCATCAGTGTTGTATAAAGTATTAGAAAGCAAAGATCAACTCTGGTAATAAGAATAGTGACATTTCACTGCTTTTGGTTGCCGCCGTTATAGACCTGTGAATGCCTCCAGCTCTGACTGCGTGTGCACGCTGCGCGTACCTGTGCGTCTCCGTACAGCGTGCGGAGCTGCGTAATACAATCTAGGAGCAGTGATTCGCCAAACCTCCCTTATTGCAGTCGCATTTATTCTGATTTTATTTTGTAGTAAAAAGTAACAAAGATGCTTAGGGGAAATATAACGGAGTAAAAGTATACATTTTATCTAGGAAATGTAGTGGAGTAAAAGTGAAAAAAGCGAGGTAAAGTACAGATACGTGAAATTAGTACTTAAGTACAGTAACAAATTATTTGTACTGCGTTACATTACAACACTGATTTTCATGTGTCTCTCGGAACCAGTTGGGTATGTATGCTGGAAGGATTCAGCGAGGGACTGTTGTTTTTTGGAGGACTTTATTACCTGCTCTGCTATCCTGCATTCAGACAATTGATATTGCTGGGTGATGGCGCCGCAGTTGTGCAATCATATTGGAAGTGTTTCCGTTTGAGTAGGCTACACGTGTAAAACAATGCTTGCAGACAGTCATTTTTTTGTTTAGTGTTTTTTCTTCCTCGGCGTTATACTCAACAGCAAAACCGAAATGTCTCCACACCACAGATTTAAAAGACGCCGGCGCCTCCTCGTACTGTAGCCTCGCTTCACCACCGCTCGCCATGTTAAAGTGTGGAATGAAGGTTTAACGCCCCCTAACTTTAGAGCATAGTGATTGAACATTTACTCGCGGGGAGGAGTTTCCTCATCTCAGCTCGTAGACATACAGGCACACACAAACCGTCAATTCGGAGAGAAATGAAAAGCACATCAATTATTTAAACGTAAAACCAAAAAAAACGCAATTCACAAGCACGTATTGAACCGTGGATGTCGTACCGAACAGTTCAATATTATATTGAGAATTGTGGCATCCCTACAATGCATACAACAATATTTTCCATCACAAATAAACATTTAGATATTACCAATTGTTTCTCTGCCTGTTCTTGTACTGTGAACAATGACAAAGTTGACAGAAGAATTAAGTACATTTAAAAAAGTGACAAACATTCTGGGTTTTAAATGAACCATTTTCTGAGATGCAAAAACAAAAAAACTTTCAAATTACTTTTTGAAAGTATCAAAACTAAGGAATACATTACAATAATAATAATAATAATAATAATACAAAATACTGCCTTTAAGTCATGCAACTTAACTTCAGAACTAAAAGATACAAATCTACAGCTCAGGCATAACATAAGCCTTTACTGTCTAATTTGGAATGCTTTGTGGTAATTAAGAGGCAAAAACATGGACAGGAACTTGGAACTAGAGATGGTTGCATGGTTTCACATCGAGTGCTTAAAGCATATATAAGAATGGATGATGTGCTGTTGTGGTATGCCAGCCCAATCTTGCAATGGAAATAAAAAAATGAAATAATCCAAACCTTGGACGTTTTCTGTCGTTTTCTCCTGTTTGTTTCTTCTCTTTGCTCATTGTCATTGTTATCGCGCCCTTCCATTTGCAGCCCGCACGCGCCCTCAAATCAAAAGATTGCTAACTTCTCACGTCTCCTTCCGCTTCACACACACACACACACACACACACACACACACACACACACACACACACACACACACACACACACACACATTTGAACCTTATATATTCATGCATTTATCACACAAACACAGTATTTGAAAAATAAGCTTAACAAATATAAAGATTTTGTTATTGTATGTGTTTGAAAGAAAAGTGGTTTTGGTGATTTGACTTTCTGTCCCATTGTCTTAGCTTTAATGGCACTTTCTTGGGTGTGTTGTCACCATCATAGTCATTGAGTAACATTGAGTTAATGCAGTTATCTTAAATAGTTATGCAGCTGTAATAACGCGTATATTACACCTGCTTGTACAGATGCTGCTGCGGCCAGGACGCATGTTTGTATGACAGACGAAATACGTCCTGTTCTCCAAAGATTACAGGCTAAATGCTAGACTGGTAGCTGAGCATTCTGTCTATGCAAACAAGTTAAGATGATGCTTCATCCTGCTCGGTCTATAGAGACCGGAGCTTTTATTTTTTTCCCTTCATTGAGCAAAAATTAAAATGAGCTACAACAGACAGTGCTCTGAAATCTGGGGGGACAAAAAACCCTGACCTCAGGATTTCCATCCATACAGTGTAGACAAAAATAAAGTATTGCTCTTTATGATTCTTCAGATGAAAATATTCATACCACATTCACTCACACTCTTGGAGAATCACGCCATTACAGAAACTTCAGAATGTGTCACAAGCTAGTGCTGTAGTATTAAACCTGGAGGTGTCTGAACACTTAGTATCACCTCTGAGTTCTATTTTGTCAGGAAATGAACCCATCACACATGACTATTTTCATATTTCACTGATGTATCCTTCCTGTTTCTGTACAGGAAATCTAGACTTGTTAAGGATGTTGGAGGAAGCGTGCCGGGATGAATACCTGGCTGTAGGTGAGGAGGACCTGGAGGCAAAGCGGCTGCTGCCCAAGCACGACAAAATCTGCGTTGACCTGGATCGCGAGCTGATTGTGGGCCAGTATGTGCTCTGCCGCTGGTCTGATGGCCTGTATTACTTGGGCAGGATCCAAAGGGTGAGTCAATGTGACTGGAAGCACTGTGTGTTTCGCTATGCTCTGTCACAGTCTTGCAGTCAGCGCCACTGAACTTGTGTGTTTATCATGTTATAGACATCAATCACCTGCAGGGTTTAATCAAATGTAAGCGTTTTCATAAAAAGGGAAGCAAAACTCTCTTTATGATTACAGCACAAATCCTTGCCGCTAGTCGAAAAGATAATTATGCTACAGCCAGACCTTTGCGTGAGGCTGCCTGAGTAATTCATATTTTAATTATTGAGTACAGATTTTCTAATTAATTAAACATAATTGCCTGTGATATTAATGAGCTTATCTAACGTTAGCTAATTGGCTGAGAACATCTATTTTAAGCTTTCCATTCACCTTCTGGTGTACATGTACATTCCTTACTCTTAAATTAATGTACTAATTTATTATTATTATTATTATTATTATTATTATTATTATTATTTTTAATATTATTATTATTATTACAGGAAAACAATCAATTAGAAAACAATCACATTTTTTGTTGTTGTGGTGCACTGTGAAGTTAGTTCCTGTTATAGCTCTGTTGTGTCTGAAAGCCAAAAGGAATAGCTGTACTACTGACTCTTCCCAAAAATGCAAAATAAACATGAGCAAGGGCCCAACAGTGGCAGCTTAGACCAGGATTCTCCGATCAACAGCCCAGAGCCTTAACCACTTGAGCCACCACTGCACTCTTCCTATAGGCTTATTTATTTAAAATGGCAGAAAACTCATTGTTTTTGTTTACAGCGAAATAATTGCAAATGATGTGGCTTGTAACTGGATTAACTGATGTATGTGGTGATTATTTAGGTATTATTGTACAGCACTTCTCACTCACTTTAATTTGAGAAATTAAAAGCTAAACATTACATGCTGTGTGTTTGTGTGTAGATTAGCTCCTCAAAGCATAGCTGCTTCGTCACGTTTGAAGACAACTCCAAGTTCTGGGTGCTTTGGAAAGACATACAACACGGTAAGCAGCATTGGTGATTTCTTCCCCACCAACACACTACTGCAGTACTGTTGTCATGTCGCCTGTTTCCATGGCGCTGAGAAAAATCATGTAGATTTCTGTCACTTTAATGTAATTCAGGGCACTCGCACTAATTAGCGTTTCAGCAGGTGAATGTAACCCAGATGATCTAAGAGAGCAAGTAAATTATTGTTATGGTGTGTGTGTGTGTGTGTGTGTGTTTGTGATGTACATAAAGTGAATGTGTAATTATGATGGAATTTTTTCTTTTTTCTTCTGTGTGCATGTGTGTACGTGTGTGAAACTCAGCTGGCATTCCGGGAGAAGAGCCCAAATGCTATGTGTGCTCCGAGATGACTATGGTGTCTGAGAATAAAATTCTTATCTGCGGAAAATGTGGAATCGGTGAGTCACTTCTCAGCTTCGAAAAACGGAGAGTTTTTTTTTTAGCCCATGTTTGCATGAGGTTAGTTTGTGGAACTGAATTTCATCTATGCAAATATCACCCAAGCAAATGCGTCAAGAGTTAGATGTCAGGGGTGAAAGCACATGTGACATGACAGTAGAGTGGAATAAATTAATTCCAAAAAAATTGGATGTTTTGGAACAGTAGAGAATATTCTGGACACAAAGCTAGCTTTCATGTATGTAGGGATTTTATCTGTTTGAATTGATCCCTGGTGCGTTTGCCATCTTGGTGAGATACAGACCAAAATGAGTCTCTGTCTGATTCCAAGTACAGTTTGATAGCACTGAGAGCTATTTGACTCGGAATCAACTCACTAACTCGCCTGCAGTGACTCAAACATGCCGTGTGTTCTGTGTTGTTCCTTTTTTGTATATGGTTTGTTTGTTTGTTTGTTTATTTATTTATTTGCTTGCTTGAGCTGCTAAACTGTCACCTGACTAATCCAGGATAGAGCCTTAGACAGCTTTCTGGACATTTTTTGACTCATTTCAACTTACAAAAAAAAGGAATAAATGCAAGATTCAATTCACAACATGCTTAGTTATATAAATAATGAAATATTGCCAGTACTGTGCTTTCCATGCTTGGGTGAATTTTGTGGTTAATCACCGTTTTTATTTTTGGGTTGGTTTTAATTAAGCACAGTGTGAAAGTAGATCGAACTAAACTGCAGAAAAAGCAAAGCATTTTGCTTTGGTTCAGACTCAGCACACGGAAGGATAGATGTGGAAGCTTAGTGAGAATTCCCAAATAAAGCTGGCACACGAAGCTAGCAAGCGAGCATATCTACAACAAATGTTGCTAGCCACTGCTGGCTCTTTCTGAAAGAGAGTTCAAGGGAGCAGAGAACTGTGTACAAGTTATTAGAATGTCATGCAACAGCACAAAAAAAAATTCATCGCAGTATTCACTGTTAACCTCTGTTTCAAAGATGCAGGAAAACAACCAGTAAACTGGGACTGAGCTGTGGCATCATCAGTCTGGGTAAAAATCCATGCAGGCTTCAAAGCAAACAGGAGTATTTTGAGGCTGGGTGATGAGACAGAGGGAAAGACTGTGCTGCGTGTAATTGCTCACAAGGGAGTTGGCTCTCCCTGCACTCTCTCTGCATAGGGATTAGTTCAGACTCTTAATATTTACACCTCTGTAGTGCCTCTGAGACCAGCAGCCTGTCACATGCCCTCAAATGTCTTGTCTGTTTTTCTTTCTCTTCCTCATCCTCTTCGGACAGGCTACCACCAGCTGTGCCACATGCCGCAAGTGGAGAGCTCAGCTTACATCGCGATTTGGTTCTGCAGAAAGTGCATTTTTGCCTTAGCAGTCAGAGTGAGTGTGTGCCTCGTGTCTTTCAGTCTCATTTTGTTGTTTTCCTTACGATCGATCCATGACTTATAACAACCTCATAACCTTATAGTAACAGCGTTAAACACATGCTCTCTATTGACCGCATCTGTAGGGTATGGGCGATTACCACAGACAAGAAAAAGACATAAAGGAAACAAAAGGGCAATTCTCAGAGGTTCCAACGTCTTCTGGTTAGCCGTAGCATTTACGATTTCTGACCCTTTCTGCTACAGCAGTGCAAAAGCGGACTGTGCTTACATGCTTTTTCAGATAAAGCAGTAGAGTGAACACACAAAAAATTCATTCTTAAAAAAAAGGGTAATTTACTGAAGGGTTGAATTATGAGGAAAATATCCAGGATGTGTGTATGATAAGCAGTAAGCAGTTACTCAGCTTCCCAAAAGAGATACGAGATACAACATTGTGAGAAATTGTGTGAAAGAAAGAAAAAAAAGGCAGTGCCCTGTGTTTGCATAACACAGTTCCGAGTGTGTGTGTGCGTGCGTGTGTGTGTGTGTGTGTGTGTGTGTGTGTGTGTGTGTGTGTGTATACAGTCCAAACTTTTGGTCTGTACACACCTTCTCATTCAAAGAGTTTTCTTTATTTTCATGACTATGAAAATTGTAGATTCACACTGAAGGCATCAAAAGTATGAATTAACACATGTGGAATTACATATGTACATAACAAAAAAGTGTGGAAAAAAATGACCCCAAACACACCTCCAGGCTGTGTAAGGGCTATTTGACCATGAAGGAGAGTGATGGGGTGCTGCACCAGATGACCTGGCCTCCACAGTCACCGGACCTGAACCCGATCGAGATGGTTTGGGGTGAGCTGGACCGCAGAGTGAAGGCAAAAGGGCCAACAAGTGCTAAGCATCTCTGGGAACTCCTTCAAGACTGTTGGAAGACCATTTCAGGTGACGACCTCTTGAAGCTCATCAAGAGAATGCCAAGCGTGTGCAAAGCAGTAATCAAAGCAAAAGGTGGCTACTTTGAAGAACCTAGAATATGACATATGTTCAGTTGTTTCACACTTTTTTGTAATGAACTAAATGTTCTCTTTGAATGAGAAGGTGTGTCCAAACTTTTTGTCTGTACTGTGTGTGTATATATATATAATAGACCCAAATGCAGGGTATCATAAAAAAACAGGATTTATTAAATAAAAACACAATACAAGGACAAAGACAAAACCATACACGACTCGAACAACGATAACAGAAGACAACAGAGGATTCCGTGCTGCTCAAGGCCACGTGGCTCAACTAAATACTAATAACAATTAGACACACGAGGAACAGGTGCGCAGAGCCGGGGAGGAAGCGACAAGGGCGGGGCAGACACGTGACACAAAACATAAACAAACACACGTGGCCAAAGTCCGGGCTGAGTCCTGACAATATATTTATATTCATTCATTCATTCATTTTCTACCGCTTATCCGAATTACCTCGGGTCACGGGGAGCCTGTGCCTATCTCAGGCGTCATCGGGCATCGAGGCAGGATACACCCTGGACGGAGTGCCAACTGTGATAGGCACAGGCTCCCCGTGAGTTCGGATATAAATTATATAATTATTATAATTAGTTATTTATTTTATTTATTTATTTGTACAAATATGTACGTTTAAAGAATTTTTTGAAAATACTTTACTCTCTATAGTGCTTTATCCTGGTCAGGGTTACAGTGGATCCAGACCCTTGTGTAATGCTGAAAGGTTTTATTCTGTGTGCAGTGCAGGAACGATGCACCCTGTATGCGATGCATGTTCATCTCCGAGCATTAACGCTTAATTGTACCTAACAGCCATTACAACAAGTGTCATGTTTGTAAGGAGGTAGGAGATACTCGGAGGAATCCCACACTGACACAGGGATATTGCACCAAACTTCACGCAGACAAATGCAAAACTCAGGATTGAATAAGGGTGCTTGGATCTGCGAGGCGAGAAATATACATTTTATTTCATTTCATTTACTATCCATAAAAGCCTGTTGGCTGGCTTGTGTTCTTTAGACTTAGTGAGTTTTGAGTAAAATGGTGGTAATTGCACATGCACTACAGATCTGTTATAGATTATGCTGCTGGAGTAGTAAAGATTATATTATATTATTCTTTCTAATAACCTTTTGTACTATGTTTTTCTGTAAAGCTGCTTTGAGACAATGTCAATTTTAAATAGCGCTATACAAATAAACTTGAATTGAATTGAAAAGATGATTCAGGTCTGGTCTAACTTGCTTGTGTTTGTGTGTTTTTTTATTTCTGGCAGAAAGGGGGCGCACTTAAGAAGGGCCCGTTAGCCAAATCACTGCAGGCCATGAAGCAAGTGCTCACTTACAATGCTGAGGAACTAGAGTGGGACTCTCTGCACCGCACCAACCATCAGCAGTGCTACTGCTACTGTGGGGGCCCTGGAGAGTGAGGACACGCTTCCTACCTCTGCTCAACACCTCCTGCTTTCATTCATTCTCTCTCTCTCTCTCTCTCTCTCTCTCTCTCTCTCTCTCTCTCTCTCTCTCTCTCTCTCTCTCTCGCTCTCTCTCTCGCTCTCACGCTCTCACTCTTACTTCCTTTCTGACCTTGAACAGTGCAGTGGATCATTATGCTCCTTCTTGTATTCTTACTTGTGATTTCCTCACACTACCTGGAGCGTATTCGCTCATCCGGCACATTCCACACTGTTGGAGTCGGCTCAGCTTGTAGCCGAGTAGCTCGTAATCGATCTATTAGATTTCCCTCTGTCTGATTAGTCATCTGTCTGATAAGAACACGGCGCATTAGGTTCCATTATCTTTTCTTTCCATCTCCTCTTAGATGGTACCTGAAAATGTTGCAGTGTTTCCGCTGTGAGCAGTGGTTTCATGAAGCATGCACACAATGCCTGCAAGAGTCCATGATGTTTGGAGATAGGTGCGTGTCTATTATAGTATATTATCATATATTATATTATATTATATTATATTATATTATATTACATGTTCACTTGTTCTGCTTTTTTAGAATGATGAACTTTAACACATTATAGGGTGACATGGATGTGGATTTTCAAACCTCTCCAATCCCACTCCCCCAAAAAAAATTCCCGTCCCATCCCAATCCTGCAAAAAAAAAAAAAAACTGGGGAAAATCCCATCCCGTCCCAATCCCAGAAGAAAGACTCCCATTCCAGTGTTTTTTTTTTTCTTTTCTTTCTTTTCTGACTCCATTTTTAATTAAACTCTATGGAGAAGACGCCTTCTCTTATATTATTGTGTGGAGCACGGGTGTGTGGAGCACGACATTCATTTAACCAGCCATACCAAAGCAAACGGATTATATATTTATTTATATCAAAGGTATATTTGTGTATTCCCGGTGCCGCCCACTCCCGCTGACATTTTTTCCTGTCACGTGATTAATAGTGATTTTGTTTCCCATCCCACGGGAATGTCAGCACAGTAGAGCAAGACTGTGGATATGCACAGGACACAGGATATGCAATCTCTGTAGATATTACATGATTAAGTGTTCACACATGCCCATCGTTTAAAAAGACAACATCCTGGGGAACATCTTCTCTAACAAGATGTAATGGCATCTTTTGTTATATATTTACATATATTTTATAGAAGGTAGAGAACGGCATAATCTTTCCAGATGCGTTCAAACATGCACATACAATTACTGACATGACCAGTTTAGACAGGACTAAAATCCAAGGGATGCTGCGACAGTTATGATGCTACCCCACCTCCACATGTAGAAGAAATATAGCCCTTAATATGGATGCTTTCTGTAAACCCTGTTTATAGAAATTAAAAACAATAAAGATCTGAGATAATGAAATGTTTTCTGGACAGCATCCTGTGATAAGTGATTTATAACAGTACGTTCACTGCGCTAGCACACAAAAGGAAATGGCATGCATTAGGTGATAGTTGGAGATCATTGTGTTAAAATTGCTGTCTCGTGTATGAAACACCATTCATCTCCTTTCACAGGTTGACCATTTATAAAGTAATCCCTGTCCATTTCTGCTGCTTTTTTTTTCTTTTTTCTTTCCACAGGTTTTACTTGTTCATTTGTGCCATGTGCAATAAGGGAGTGGAGTACATCAAACGCCTGGCGCTGCGCTGGTAAATGCCGTCGTACTTCTTTCACAACCGCACGATTCGGACCGATTCATATCAGAAGTATAGAATCCAATCCAAGTGCTGGACCCCGATTGATGTAGACTTTCTGGAAATACTGGTAACGTGTCCAGCAGGCGATGTGTCTGTTCGGGACCTGTTACAGACGGGTTACAACTTAAAGAAGAACAAAAAAAAAAAACAGGAAGTTTGTTTGTAAGAAACTAGAATAGCTTCAGTATGGCTTGGCATCAATTCTGCAGGTGTATCACAACAATATATTCCCTCAGTTTTCATTTCTGATGACACCCATAAATCTGCTAAACGTCTGTAGCTCTGAGCGATATTACTTTCATTTCATTAATTCATTCCGAGCACTTACGGAAACGTTTCGTCATAAAGATGATTAGTCAGAAGGACTTTGTTTTGTTTAGAAATGATGTTCCTCTTTAATATGACAAGTGGAGCCAAACCTTGAGAGCAAAATGACAAAATTCACCCACTACAAAAGCCTTTTATTCGTCATCCGTCTGTATCTGAGACAACGAGTGATTTTAAATCCTCTGTTTTCTTTTCCAAATTTCAGTCTAATCCCTGAATGGCACTTCCATCTTGATCATAATTCTGGTTAGATAAAGGTCATCTGATTTAAGGAACAGATCACCATCAGACGGTCACATTACAGGCTCCCTAATGCAAGTCACATGTTACACATGTTTTATTTTCCTCTTGAATTATCTAGTTATTGCCCTTTAAGAAATGAGAGAAATGAAAGCAGGAGAGATATTTAGAAAGCCTTATCAGATCATTTGCTTGGCCTTAATGCTGTTTCTTTTTTTCTTTTCTTTTTTTGGCCTTTAAAGCCCATAATACCCATAATTTAAATTTCTTCCTGACAAGAAAATATAAGGATTAAATGCCTTTAATCTCTCGGCCAGAGAGCTTTTGGATTCCGTCCAGCATGTAAACGATTATGCAGATTTACTCTGTCCAGAAAAGTAGATTTGTAAAACGTAATTTCTTAGAGGAAAAATCCACCCCGAAATGACTTGCAGTCTTTATAATTAACACGATCAACAATAGCACCCAAGCTAACGTTCACCAGCAAACTGGTCTGCTCATAGTGGTGAGGTGCGATTCTACCACATCAGATCGATACGGCGTGGTTTCAGTTCTTTAGTCCACCCAGCTCTCACCTCCTCACCTTCACATGCTGCTTAAATTGATCCAAAACATCAGATTTCATGCTAATACCGCTGTTAACAGCATCATGCTCACAATCGTGTAGCTATGTGGCATAATTCATTACAGGTTTGTCACACAGCTCTATCCATTCTCGGACTCATTTCTTCCACTTTTGTGTTTCGTTAAAAAATGTTTTTTAGAGTCACAATAAAATGCTACGTAAGACAGGAAGCCATCGCTTTTCGGTTTTTATGTTGCGTGTCCTCTTGTGATGCCTGCACACCAAAAACTCCAAGTTTATATATGCTAAGAATATTAAAATATACAGCAATCACCAACAAATTAGCACCAGAGTCTGTAAACATCTTGAAACGATTTCAGTATAAACATAATTCTGTGTTTCAGGGTGGAATTTTTTCCAGTTTTCTTTCTCTATATCTTCTTTATCTTTTTAATCCATTGTCGTTTTGTTTTGTCAGGGTGGATGTGGTCCATCTGGCCCTGTACAACCTGGGAGTACAGAGTAAGAAAAAGTACTTTGAACTGGAGGAGATCCTCAGCTTCATCAGCAACAACTGGGATCATTTCCAGCTGGGCAAGGTCACACAGCCAGAGAGCGCTTTCATAACAGATGCCAAACCTGTCAATACATCAGTGTTAATGTTGCCACTTTTCATTCATCTGTATTTAAAAGTGACAGCTCAAGGTGCAATGCGAAGAAAACGTTTCGCGTAGCGCCGCGGCTAAAGGTCCGTTTCTCACTTTTATTCTCGTACCTGTTTCACCAGCTTGCCAACACGCCTCCCTCAGAGAGAGGCCAGCTCATCCTCGATGCTCTTAACAACTACAAAAGCAAGTAAGACACTTAGTGTTATGTTAAGTATTAAATGTTTATTCTTTATTAAATGACAACTTGTCCAAAAAAAACAAACAAACAAAAAAAAAAACGTCAAGAGCAATGAAAGAATAATTATTATTAAATAATTATTGAAAAATCTTTGGTGTGGTTGATTAATATTCCAACAAACCCCAAGCTGTTTTTATTTCATATATATGAAGCCAAATCAGATCTGTTTTACGTTAACAATAAACGTCTTAGGATACGAGTATTAGGTTTTGCCAAGATCAAGTTCTCAATCAAAGCTGAACACGTTCACTTGAAATCTACGTGAAGGAACGTTTCTTACAAAGCAAAAACACCACAAAGCATGTATTGGTTGTTACTGAAGGATGTAAGTAATTACTATTCTCTATAATCAGATATATTCGCATATTAATGAGCACGTTGATACGAATAGGAATGAATTTATTTATATTTGAAATTGATATTAATGAGTGCCATTCTGATTGATATATATATAGTGCTATAATGTTTTGACATATATTATGCAAGACAAGTCAAAGATCCGTTATTAGGCTTTGCTACGATTTCGGATAACCAGTAATGATCGAACAGATTCAGCACAGGCTTAAAAACCACAGTAATAAACAGTCCTCCATCTCCGGTCTCCACTCACCTGAGACAGACAGGGTCTGGGATTTGTTGGTAATTGCTCTGAACTGCAGCAAACTATTTCAGAAAGACACTATATACTGTACACTGTATATATTCAACTTCAGATGCAGTTGGTCTATAACACCGAGGCATTTGTTTAGGTTTCTCTGCGGAAAAGAGATCAAGAAGAGGAAATGTATCTTTCGGTTAAGGACAAGAGTCCCCCCGAACCCCCCATCCAAACTCTTTCCTGAAAAGACCCCGAAAAGCGAAGGACACCGAGGCTACAAGAAAGGAGCAATGCGCAACGGGTGAGTGGTAGCACTAGACGATCAAAATATGATGAAGATTTACATTGCAAACATACACAATATGTTCCACAACATATTCACATAAAAGCACTAATGTCTGTGTATGAGAGTGTGAAAGAAAAAAGTGTGTTATTGTTGTTCAGCGTCACAACTCGTACTTTCATACAGTGTTATTGTGAGAAACACTGCATTTCCCTTCCAGCACTCTGGAATACTTCAGTACACACCATTTCCTAATGGAGCACACTTGATATAGTCCTAGAGTAGCACCTTCTATGGACAAGTGTTTCTCTCACTAACACGCACAACCCTTTGTTTTTTGTCTGTTAGTTAACACACAACGGTTTAGATAGAGTTCGCCATGTTTGCGCTACATGTAAGTGAAAGCACTCCTTATGAAGCGGGAAAAAAAAACCCCTCTGTATTTACCTTATTTTGCATTTTAGCCACAGCTTTGTTACGGCTCTGATGCGGCTTAGGCGTAGAATATTAACCTCGTCTCTCGTAACCGTGCACCTGTGTGCAGCATTGCAGACTGCAGCGCTTTATAATTGAAATAACGCAGCATGTGTTTACCCAAACACCTACACGAAGCTCATCATTCTCATCTCGATTGAGAATGTATGAAAATTGTTTTACTTATTAGCATGGCTTTGAAATGTTGATTGGGATTAAAGTGCCATGCGGGAAGGTAATTACGGCAGGTATCCCCTGCCGGTTGATGTTCATCTCCGAGCCGACAAACTGGAAAAACATTTCAATTCACACGATTTTCTCAGTTAGACGTTTGCGCTTCGTTAGAAAAGAAATCTCTCATTTGCATGAACGCCTCCCTTTATTATTTTTGTTTGGAATTATGTCCAGTTGGAGAGGTTGGGTTTGTAAAAGCTTGTCAGTCTCATTTCTATCCGAAGAATCTAGGGAGAATTTAACACAGACGGTATTTTTGACCTTTCTGTATATTTAGATTTATTGAAAATTCCTCTCCTGTCCTTTTCTTGGCTGTTGCGGGGTGAGCACAAGGATTATGAGAGAGTGCACAAAACATAATCCACCAGTGAGGAGGTGTGAGGCTGCCTGTTGGTTACCAGTGCTTTTCTCTTTGCTGACAGAAATGGATTATTTTCCAATAACGGAGCATCCCGAAGTGTTTATACAGCAGCAGTTTGCCACTTTTTTTTTTATTATTAAAGAAAGCATGAAATCCTGTTTTGATTGTCATGACAGAACATTTGGTACTTGGTACAGAGACGTCTTCCAAAAAAGAAGGAAACTAGTGCGTTTGAAAAAATGACTCGAAAAAGTGTTGTGGTAAGATCAGTTTATTCAGTTCAGTTAATTTCTGTAGATAAAACGTGTCATAAATTTTACTCCGCGTCTGTAGGAGGGCTAAAGTGTAATATGATGTACTTTATCCAGCCTGGTACATTGCACCTCCACACACAGACATATGTTTTGTGCCATACTTGTCACTTTTTTATTTCTTTTTTTTATTAATTAAATAATAATTTAGGGGGAAAAAAAACCTGAATATTGCCTGAAATGCCTATTTTAAATTTTCCTAATTTTATTCATTCATTCATTCATTATTTATTTATTTGTTCATTTATTTATTTGTTTGTTTGTTTTTGTTATTCGATTAATTAATTAATTTTTTGAATGCCTTTGATTAAAGACAATACAAATTCATAACTGTGCCACTCAGAGAATAAAGGATTAGGCACATGAGAGAATATCTTAGCTAAGTGTTGGGGATGTAGATTTATCTATCACTGAAACAATAATAAAAAAAAAAGGATCAATCATAAAAGAAAAAAAATGCAATTATTTTTAATTATTCAACTTTATTTATTTAAAAAAAATAAAACCTTTCTATACTTTTGCTGCATCAACTCCTGCTCTTAGACTTTTGTCTAACCTCACAAACAGTAGCATTTTCTTTCAGTATAGATGTTTCTTCATAATTAAGTTTTTTATTCATTGATGATTTGTTTGATTTAATTTCATGCCCTGTAAAGGACTTTTCTGTCCCCTCCTTTGTTAATGTTTGTGTGTAAATTATGTACTTAGACCGATCACATGTAACATTATAATCACCGACAGGTGAAGAGAGTTCATCTTCTTTCACTGGCACCTGTCAAAAGGTGGGATATATTAGGCATTAAGTGAATGGTTAGTTCTCACAATTGATTGTTGGAAGCAGGAAAAATGGGCAAGTGTAAGAATGAGTGACTTTGATGGATAGACAAATGGGTCAGAGCATCTCCAAATCAGCAGGTCTTGTGAGGTGTGCTTGGTATGCTGTGGTTAGTAGCCACTAAAAGTGGTCCAAGGAAGGATAACTGCTGAACTGGCAACAGAGTCCTGTACAGCCAGGGCTCACTGATGTGTATGTTAGGGGAACAAATGCTAGACTGTCTGGTTTGATTCCATAGAAGTGTTGGTGCAGTACATATCGCTAAAAAAGTTAACGTAAGAAAGATTTCAGAAAACACTGCATCTGAGTTCGCTGTGTATCACAGTTCGTCCTCTGCAAATGATCTAAAATGCAGCAGTCACTGGCTATTTTCAAGCGGCGGTTGAAGACCTGCTTATTCAGGAAACACTTCAACTAGCACTTCTTTCCCTATCTTTTGCATTTAAAAAGGAAAAAAATGTATATACAACCTTTTTTACTTTTTCATTGTAACTTTGAACAAATGTTTTAAACTCATGGTATCTTAAGTATGTAACCTATTGAACCAGCATTAATGTATTCAATGCTAGAGATTTAAGCACTTATGTAGGTTGCTCTGGATAAGGGCGTCTGCCAAATGCTGTAAATGTAAATGTGTACCTGTCTGCATTGTCATGCACCAGTCTGTCCCCTGTCCACCACTGAAAGCAATCTCAGTTATTAGATACAACAGCACACCTTCAGAGTCCCGGGCATCTACAGGTCAGAGCTGCTTTGGTGGTTGATGGGGGACCAACACATTAGGCAGGCGGTTATATAACGACATGGCTGATCGACGTCTATATACGTGTTGTAACACCTGACGTGTATATATTTTTGTAACAGTCTTAACCGGTTGATGATAAACTCAAACCTTTCTGAAGGTAACTTTCAAGTTTTTGCTGTTAGCATGGAACCGTCCCTTCCACTGACACGGACCTCTTGTGAAAAATATTCTGCTCTTGCTCTCTGCTGTCTGCCTGCAAGGTTTTTTGTTGTTCACAATGTTGGCACCTCTAAACACTTATGATTAAGTGAAGTTGTTTTTCCTTTCTCGTCCCCTCACTAGTTGTGCTCCTGCAGAGAAGCAGAGGAAGAAGAGGTCTAAGTGGCTGCTGGAGGATGCTATTCCCAACGTAAGCTCTGCTTCTAACCACATTACAACAGTCTGTCATTGCTCAAGATAAAGAGCTCTTAGCCTTGCCCCTTTACTGCCCCATTCTGAGCTGGATTTCTGTCTGTATCAAACTGTGCTGTGGGACTGAACACGAAAATGATCAGTCTGCTATAGTCCTGGCTTGTTGTTTCCCTCTCTGCATTATTTCATTCAGGTCTATTGTGTATGACAGCGTTGACTTTTTAAACCTCACTCGACTCAAGTTCAATTTGATATTTGCAGCATCCTCTTTAAACTCGCACTCGCAGTATGACATCCCTTTGCTCCTTTGTGATCTTATTTTCTGCTCCTCTCATCAAACTCATGACACAGACTTTACATTCTCTCTCTCTCTCTCTCTCTCTCTCTCTCTCTCTCTCTCTCTCTCTCACACACACACGTCTCTCTTCTATCTGTTTGCTCCTAAAGCGATTACACTTCACTTCTAAAGCTTTTAATGGCAAATCCCTCCAAGTTCCGGTCCCAAGGCCTGTTTTTCTTTAACAACAACCTCCTGACACTACACGCTAATAGCACAGAACGGCTAATGGCATCCCAGATGCCTGGAAACAGCGAGCTTCAAAGAGCGTGTCAGAGTTGCAGTAATTGCTCAGTCGGCCATTGTCGTAAGAGTTATTCTACCCGAGCGTCAGCAATTCAGAGCAGGATAATGGACGTTGTGTTGTTGTTGTTTAATGACGCTCTCCCTGCAGAACGAGATGACGTCCACCTGGAGCTCCAATCACCACATGGCTAACATCTTCGACTTTACGCTCGACGAACTGCAGAGCTTGAAAAGGTGAGACCAACCTGCAGGACTGAGGAAACGCCCCAGGTTTATTTTTTTAGGTTTTTAGACACCGTGACATTGTTCTTAACAAAGGGCTTCCTGATTTCGTTTTATTGCTCTTTTAACATAAATGCTAACAGAAACTAACTTGTTTTTAGCATTAAAGGTACCTCCTATATGGACAATAATCACAAGTTGGTCTTTAATAACTAAATTGTAATCAGGGGCAAATTGCTGTGATATAAGAAGAATAAAACACTTTAGAACAATAGTAATTATATTTACAGTAGTCATATTAGCCTGTTATTTTCAAGGCCTTCCATTTTTGCTGAGCGTTTTCTCAACGTACGGCCAAACGCACAAGTTTACACTCGCATGTGTTTTGAAGGAACATGAACTACAACTCTAACTCCGGTTTACAAGTTGCTCACAAAAATAGTTTCAATAAGTTTAAAAATGTGCAAGCAGCAAGAAAGCGGCCCGACACCAGACACGGTGTAACTGAGGCTGAAAATGATGTTCAGAGTTTATGCCAGAATGTAGAGGTACTTCACTGACACAAAATTAGATAGGGCCTTTTTACACCGGGTCACTTCATGTGTTTGCTCTGATCCGACAGCTATCTGATTTGTTAAAACTGTTCCATTTACATTAGGCCACATAAATGTGTCTTGGCGAATCGTATATCGATCTGATCTTTCTACTCCTGCCCAATATGCAAAAATATTTACCTCATATATTGAAATGGAACACGCTTTGGTGTGTGCGGTTGCTACAAAAAACACCATTTACTGCTTGCTGCATTTTTGCTGGCGGCAGCAGTGCATTTTACGACCCAATGAGACACCTGGGTGAAAGATCGGAGCCAGCGCTGGTGGGAAAACGTTTGTTTCTGGCACGATGCACGACTCCTGAGTCACCTGCGAGTGACATACTTCCGTTTGGGAGGAGTATAGCGCTGACGTATGTGGCTTGAACAACCACGTGCATTTACACCTGTCCAGTTTCATCTGAAATGCTTCCCAGACCACCTCCTGAAGTGGTTTGAACGATCAGATTTATATCTGTCTCGAAACCATTTTGGAGGGCATTTAGAACTGGTCTTTTTACCATCGGACAGCTATCGGATCTCAGAAAACGCATGAAGTGACCAGGTGTAAAACACCCCTTTAGATATCTTTTATCTGGCTCTTATCCAGAGCGGCTTCCATTTTTATCTTATATACAAGTGAGCAGTTGCGGGTTGAGGGCTTTGTTCCGAAGGGCCCAGCAGAGGTAGCTTCGTAGACCTGGAATTCAGGATCAGTAGTCAGGATCAGTAGGACCTTAACTGCTAAGCTACCACATCCCTTTAAATGCAGTATATTTATTATGTATATACGGACTTGCATGCTATAACTGTAGTGTTCAGGTTAATCTTTTTCTCCTCCCGCTGCCGACGGCCTTATCTACACTGCCGTGGCTAAGAAGTGAAACACCACCTCTCTTTGTCCACATGCTTTATAATAATTGAATCTTTTAATAATAATCGAGCGCCTGCTCTGCTCCTTTGGCTTTTCCTTCTTTTCTCTCTCTCTCTTTCTCTTCTGTGGGCGTGTATGTCTGAGCATGTGGCACACTTAACCTTTCTCTTTTCTTCCAATTGAATTAAACAGCCAATTATTGACTTCTGAACAATCACTTTAATTTGCATGCGCTCCCCTTTAGAATAGTCTAAAAGGTTTTGTCGGTTTTATTTTTTCCCCCCTCTCCAGCTGAAATCATTTTTAGCGAGAAGGCGAATGAAGCGATTTAATTACACTTCTTGGGAAAGGTTATCATCTCCCTAGCAGGCTTGAATAATAAGAGTGCGGTAAACAGTGCGGGGACAATCGGAGCACGGGAGCACTTTCGGCCACAAGTAAGGGAATTTGTGAGAGCTTGTTGACGTCTAGAAAAAGAGAGTGAAATAGCGTCGGGCCGGTCAAAAAAGTCCATGTTTGGTTCAGCTCCCGGAGCAAGTGGCGTTCTTTTGAATTCTGATTTGTACTATAACCGGCTGGCTGCCACCAGCTGAGCTCCCGCTGTGATGAGATGCAGTCAACACAGCATACTGTACAATACCCAGTGTTGGCTTTGGGCCCTCAAGTGGTCTCTGGGACAGGAAGGAGAAAGAATGAACTAATTTTTTGCTTCACTTTTCTCTCCTCTCTTTCTCTCTTTCCATAGTACTAGTTCAGGACGGACATTTAGTCTAGATCAGGACTCCACAGATGCAGCGAGCACTTCAGGCTCTGCCACTACCAGCGTGTCCTACGACTTCAGGTACAACACATCTCTCACACACTCACACACACTCACACACACACACACAGTCACACACAGTCACACACATACTCACACACACACACACACACACACACACACACACACACAGTCACACACACTCACACACTCACTCACACACTCACTCACACACACACACACTCACACACACACACACACACTCTCACACTCGCACACACACGTGCACGCACACACACTCTCACACACCACACACACTCTCACACACACACACACACACACACACACACACACACACACACACACACACACACACACACACACACACACACACACACACACACACACACACACACACACACACAGACACACACACACAGAGGCTTCCTCCTAATTCATTAAAGGGTTACATGCCATTCATTGAGTAAGTAGATTTACATAGATTTACATGAGGGATGTGGTAGCTCAGTGGTTAAGCTGTTGGACTACTAATTGGAAGGTCATGAGTTTGAATCCCAGGTCCATCAAGCTGCCACTCCTGGGCCCCTGACCAAGGCCCTTAACCCTCAACCTGTTGGACAGCAACACAACAAGAGTATTGAGAGGCAAATTCTCTTTTTGTGAATACTGTGTTTATACGAACGTTATAATGACCGATTTCATGGCGTAAATGTGTGAGCAACTTGTGAAGCCTAAATTAAAAAAAAAAAAAAAGAAAATTCTGAAATCAAAAAATTTATTTTCAAATGCAAAAGTTTCTATTAGATTTCAGAAAACCAAAGATTTTCCCAAATTATTAGACCCTTTCAATAAAAACTAAATAATAATAAAAAAATCATGTTATTTAATTGATTTAAGTACATGGGCTGCTGTATAGTTGAAGTTTTCTTCTATTTTGTTACTCTTACTTGCATGAGCTGTATGGAAATTAGTCCTGTCAGTCAGTCGAGCGTGTGAATCAACCCTCATGCTGCCTGACCGTGTGAGAAGAAATATGACTGTTGTCTTGGCGCAGTTTTGACTCATAGTGTTAAAGCCATCTAAACCTGATAAAGCACAATATATGACTGGGCTCGAGTGCAGACTGAAAAACCCAAAGCAGTTTTGCTGCATTCTGGTAAGAAATAGGGATTAGTAAACCATACTGAAGTCTTGCATGTTCAGTCCTAACAGAAATGTTATTGCATCATGAACTATAAGATTCAAGCATTTCCTTCTATGCAAAAGAAAGATTGTGTATCACCGGTTTAAAATCTTGGGCTAGGGGTGGTTTTATATTTGCATACTCAGTGCATTCAGAATGGAAACTTTTGCACTTTTGGTTGTCTAATGAGAATTATTCAGTATAAGAAACCCGATATTTTGGGAGAATTTAATCTCATCTTGTTTCCCGTTCTGCCTTTAGCATTAGAAATGCTGCTTTCTAGTTTAGCCTGTGAAATAATTCCATGCAGATCCACATTTATTTTTTAATCACACCTGCTGTCTGGATACGATTTTTACTCCTGATGAGAAAATGTAGACCAGAAAAATACTCCTAAGTAGAAATCCTAACTCCCACCACCAGGCACCATTAGAGGTCTTCACGGGTCCACTTAGATTCGAAAACCCGAAGTCTGACCCGAGACCCGAGCGGGTTCGGGTCTAAAATTTTCACGTGTGCCTCGGACACGGGTCAGGTATAATAATAGCGGCATCGGGTCTCGGGTAATTTAAAATGAATGTGTTTTTACCAAATGGACCCGAGAAGACCCGAACTACTGTATCTCGTGAGTGTGAATCGATTTGAGTCCTTTTCCAACCTCTCCTCTGTTTTCCAAGACCGCTTGCGACATGTGGCTGGCGACATGTGGCTGGTGGTAAGCTCATTTTTGTTGAAACAGACCTGTCAATCAATTTTGATTCCACGCTGTAGCGGTTACTTTAGTGTAGAGTTACGCAACATTCCAGTCGGGTTAAAAAAAATTGCCGTCGGGTCGGACTCGGGTCTAATTTTTTCGGGTTTGTCTCGGGTCGGGTCTTTCTTAAAAGAAATAATAAATTATGCACGTCGGGTTCAGGTAAAAAGTGATTCGGGTCACTTTGGGTCGGGTACATTTCTTTAGACCCGAGAAGACCTCTAATTCACATACCTCAGCTCTGCCGCCCTAGAGCCAGAGACAAGCAACAGCTGTCCATCAGCTCACTGAGCGCTGGATTAACCTCTTCTGGCAGCATAAGGAGAAATACGGCGTCACATTACGGATTATTTACCGTCACGGTCCTTTATAGACCAACATGCCGCTGAGGAGATTTCCAGGCAGCCTGAGAAGAGAATTCAGGTTCTAGCCAGTAGAGAAATGTGCTCTCTGCATCAGTGAGAAGAGACTATTACTGTTTATTATCACCTCAATTTTGATTCTTATCAGAGGGGAAAAAAATGACACGTCCCAAATGTTTTATTCTCACACCATTGCAGTTTCCTAACTCTGAGCCTTCTGTATTTGTTAAGGGACACCACGTTGCATCACGTCACTTCTGTGTAAAGTTGTGGACTGCATGCGAACGCAGATAAACATGTCTCTACCTCGTCAGCCTCGCTATGATTTTGAAGGCAGATTGTCGTGTTGCTGAGAAAATCAAAAAACATGTGTCAGAAATCTTTACCAGCTAAACTCCTGACTGTAACACAGCACTGACACTGGAGACATTATTATTATTATTATTATTATTATTATTATTATTATTACTTTTTTATCAGCTATCACTGTATTATTAAAATTTCTATTGCAGCTGGATATAATTAATATTTTTTTTATAGAGGGCTTGTATAATTAATCAACACCATCTGACCGATCAGAACTCGCGCATTTTACAGCGCCATAATGTCATTGTGCTAATTCTGATGCTTTTGTATTTATTCCTATTTAGACTTTTGAATCACGATGTTTTGGGGCGGCACCGCTATTATTCTGTAACGGAACATGTTAGAATGTTATGCAGTTTATTCTGGGCATCTCAAGAGCTTCAAATTCCCAGCTGTGCCACTCGGCATCCCCTGGGTCAATTCAGGGTGTAGTCAGTAAACAGGTTTATTACCTATGTGTCTAAATCAGCTCTAGCACATTCAGCTTGGCATTTAAAAAAAAAAAAAACAATATCTATATTTGTGTCCGAGGGAAAGTATAGGTTGTCTTCCTCTACCAACCAAGATGTATGAATGATCTTCACCCCCGTGTTATTTATTCTCGGACATGTTCTGCTCATTAGCAGCCACTCTATGCTCAGCGTGTTCAGAGAGGATGTCTGCCTGAAAACACGCGGGTCGATGCCAGCTCTGGAATCCTGAGGACGTCCCCTGCTGTGGGTGCTCACTGTGGGATAGATCAAACACTCCACTTATGAGTAACTGCTTCCCTTGCGCCCGCTTTCATCTACTCCGACTGCAGCCTCTAGTTCCTGTTTTAGCAGCTCTAATCATCCTCAAATGGAGTGTCACAGTGTGAGGGTTTAAAGCCTCGCTGCGCGTAATCCTCTATGCCGTTATCTCAGCCTGTAACCATGCTATGCAGAATAGTAAACGTCCAGAAAGATTAAGTAGAACAGAAAAAAAAAGAATAGCGGGACGTCCGTTTGTGCTGTGACCTTTAAATGGCGAAACGCACCCACAGAGTTGGCCGCTCGCTCCAAGAACAGAAGGAAAAAGGCTTTCACTGTGCAAGACATACATCTAGTGGCACATGAGAGTATTACAACTGTTTTAGCCTAATGGAATGCCTCCGTCATTTTTCACGTAATTTCTGTTCAAGGCATCTAATGTACTTTTCATGTGTATTTTTTCCCCCTTACTTTCCAGTCAAAATGAAGTAAGAGGTAATTGATGTCCCACGTGATTATTTAGTACAAGCACCAGGACAGGAGCAGAGGCTCGTACTGTGTTTAATCTGAGCCACGTTGAACATTGGTAACGCATAAGTACAAGCTGAACATTCATTCATTCATTCATTCATTCATTCATTTTCTACCGCTTATCCGAACTTCTCGGGTCACGGGGAGCCTGTGCCTATCTCAGGCGTCATCGGGCATCGAGGCAGGATACACCCTGGACGGAGTTCCAACCCATCACAGGGAGCAAGCTGAACATATTCTAACAAATGTTGTGCTTTGCCTAATCTAACTCTTTAACTCTTTGATTTCCTGGAGTATGACTGTGTACATTGAAAGCCACAGAGTAATAAGGAACAGTTATGCTTCTAAAGACTGACACTAGCTTCCTCTGAGACAAAGGAAACCAGTAAAGTGTATGTTTTCAAAGTTGCTGCTCATGGCATATCACATGGCAGTGATACGCTCAGAGCAAAGTGCTATCTGCCCTCTTTAGTTTGTAGGAGATTGCAGACATCCACATGTTGGGCTAGTGTCAGAGTGATTATGCCATCACTCATAACCAAACAGTACAGCCACCTTTGCTCCCTGGAATTTGCGTAATCAGTATTCAAACTAGTGATCTCGCCGTGCTTTCACCACTCGGGAGTTGTGTTTTACTGGACATCATGATAAGTATTCTTCAAATCATAAAAAATTTTTTTTCTAAAATTGGTGCAAGCCATTAAGAAGAGAGTAAGGTGTAAGGTGTAGTAAGGTGTCGCTATTTCCTTGGAAATTGGCTAGTTAAAAAAACTAGGAGGAAAAGAAGGAGGAAATCTGGTAACCAGTCGTATGCTAGAAATAATTCCTATTAGAGGTTAAACAGTGCTGAAGTGTCTCTATTATAATGAGAATTTTTTTTTCATTGAGAGGTTGCATGATGTTTGTCTCGGCACTAACCAGTTTCCATCTTCACATGTACAGGAAGAATGTGGGCAGTCGGAAGAGGAAGCTCCCTTCATCTAACTACAGTGCTCTGGCCAGTAAGCGGGAGGCGATCGAGAGCGAGCTGAGTCCGGCGGGTACGCCAGTAGCCGAGTCCGGGAACGTAATCGGCAGTGCCATCGACAGCCACACCTTTGAAAGCCTGAGCGAAGATGACACGTCCCTCTCACACCTCAAGTCATCTATTACCAGTTACTTCGGCGCAGCGGGGCGGCTCAGATGCGGTGAAAAGTACCAGGTTCTTGCACGCAGGGTCACGCCAGAGGGCAAGGTGCAGTACCTGGTGGAGTGGGAAGGCACCACGCCTTATTAAGTGCCACTTACCTGAGGGCAGAAGAATGGAGAGAAGGTTCACGATGGGGTTCTTCACTTCCAGGCCTGGGGAGTCACAGTGGTGTCCAGTTCAGGATTCAGAAAAATTTATCAGATGAATTGGACACAGATGTCAAACTGTCTGACATCATGTCATTGAGATGATAGTTAAAGTGATGTCATGGAAGACTCTTCTGAAATTCTGTGGACTGTCAGGTTTGGGATTGAAGAACACTTCAGCAAACGGTCATAGAAAGTCACAATACTTAAAGTAATTATATATATATACAGTGAGGAAAATAAGTATTTGAACACCCTGCCATTTTGCAAGTTCTCCCACTTAGAAATCATGGAGGGGTCTGAAATTGTCATCGTAGGTGCATGTCCACTGTGAGAGACATATTCTAAAAAAAAAAAAAATAAGTATTTGAACACCTGAGAAAATCAATGTTAATATTTGGTACAATAGCCTTTGTTTGCAATTACAGAGGTCAAACGTTTCCTGTAGTTTTTCACCAGGTTTGCACACACTGCAGGAGGGATTTTGTCCCACTCCTCTACACAGATCTTCTCTAGATCAGTCAGATTTCTGGCCTGTCGCTGAGAAACACAGAGTTTGAGCTCCCTCCAAAGATTCTGTATTGGGTTTAGGTCTGGAGACTGGCTAGGCCACACCAGAACCTTGATATGCTTCTTACAGAGCCACTCCTTGGTTATCCTGACTGTGTGTCATGTTGGAAGACCCAGCCTCGACCCATCTTCAGTGCTCTAACTGAGGGAAGGAGGTTGTTCCCCAAAATCTCGTAATACATGGCCCCGGTCATCCTCTCCTTAATACAGTGCAGTCGCCCTGTCCCATGTGCAGAAAAACACCCCCAAAGCACGATGCTACCACCCCCATGCTTCACAGTAGGGATGGTGTTCTTGGGATGATACTCATCATTCTTCTTCCTCCAAACATGTTTAGTGGAATTATGACCAAAAAGTTCTATTTTGGTCTCATCTGACCACATGACTTTCTCCCATGACTCCTCTGGATCATCCAAATGGTCATTGGCAAACTTAAGACGGGTCTGGACATGTGCTGGTTTAAGCAGGGGAACCTTCCGTGCCAAGCATGATTTCAAACCATGACGTCTTAGTGTATTACCAACAGTAACCTTGGAAACGGTGGTCCCAGCTCTTTTCAGGTCATTGACCAGTTCCTCTCGTGTAGTTCTGGGCTGATTTCTCACCTTTCTTAGGATCATTGAGACCCCACGAGGTGAGATCTTGCATATAGCCGCAGTCCGGGGGAGACTGACTGTCATGTTTAGCTTCTTTCATTTTCTAATGATTGCTCCAACAGTGGACCTTTTTTCACCAAGTTGCTTGGCAATTTCCCCGTAGCCCTTTCCAGCCTTGTGGAGGTGTACAATTTTGTCTCTAGTGTCTTTGGACAGCTCTTTGGTCTTAGCCATGTTAGTAGTTGGATTCTTACTGATTGTATGGGGTGGACAGGTGTCTTTATGCAGCTAACGACCTCAAACAGGTGCATGTAATTTAGGATAATAAATGGAGTGGAGGTGGACATTTTAAAGGCAGACTAACAGGTCTTTGAGGGTAAGAATTCTAACTGATAGACAGGTGTTCAAATACTTATTTGCAGCTATATCTATATATGAAATCATACATTGTGATTTCTGGATTTTTTTTTTAGATTATGTCTCTCACAGTGGACATGCACCTACAATGATGATTTCAGACCCCTTGCAAAATAGCAGGGTGTTCAAATACTTATTTTCCTCACTATATATATATATATATATATATATATATATATATATATATATATATATATGTATATATATATATATATATATATATATAATTTTTCTTCTTTTTATGTTACACAATCATCTAAACAAGTGAGTTCCAGAAATCTAGTTTTTCTAGTGCAATTATAGTTTTTTAAAGGCTCTTAGAAATATATATGGGAACATGTAGGTTGGGCACTTACCCCATGTTGGGTAATGAAGTGTGCAGTCTATTTTTTCATCACAGTGTCCTGTTGACAGGCCACTATAAATAGCACAAAATCACTGATTTCAGCCCGTTCATTTTTTCCCCCCTTTTCTACTTTCAGTTGTTGCACTTGTAGGTTGGTTTAATGGTCAGTGGGATTTAAGGTCAGTGAGATAAAGGGGTGTAATACTGTTTAGCCAGGACACGTTGAACCCTCACGCGTGTTAAAGCATCGTCAGTACAAATAGTGGACAACATGAGGATAGTTTGATTTCTCGTGGGTGGCAGCATTCAGCTATCACCGGTACTGTCATTTCTATCAGCTGGGTTAATTCATGGTGCAGTAGGCAAGGCGCATGCTTATGGATGTAGAGCACAGCCTCAGATGCCAGGCACATAACTCTACACGAAACCAAGAAGCAGATACACACTTTACAGATGTTTTGCCGTCTGACTATACATTTTCATCTGCCGTGCAATTGCGAATTATTTCAATTCAGCCATGTTGTCCACTATGTAGAGTACTGTGGAAAATTTACCATTTTGCTTACAGGCAAATGTCCACTCAGTAATTATGTGACGGTGAGCAATCATGAAGGGAAAACGAGCAGTACGTTAATTCCGTTTTTCATCCACGCAGCACTTATTTATGCAGCTCAATATTAGTCACGAGTTAACGCAACAAACAAAATATATACAGATTTCATACTGTTTTTATTGACCAGGGTGGATTTCTGTTAAATCAGATCTCCCTTTATTGTTATTGTTTATTATTCACGCTTTTGTTCACAAATGTAAACATCTCTGACTCGTCTAACCATTTCAAATAGAAATCTTTCCCACAACAAAGGATTAAATGTTCTGTTTGTGAACAGAGACTGCAGTAAATTGTTAGTGTTGTGATCCCTAAAGCTATTATTATTATTATTATGATTATTATTATTATTAATGCCCTAAACATTTAGTAAACATTAGTGTACATATCCATTTGCAGTCGAGTACTTTAGCTGTCGTACACCTATATACTCATGTACACCTTTTAGAACTTTAAAAATATATCCTGATATGTCCTATCACTTCCAAAGACTTTCTTCTTTATAGAGCGCTTCAATATAAACGTGTATCCAAACCCTTATCTTTAATCTGCCCACGTTTTCACTTGACCGGAAATGTTAAACTAGTTCAAATCGAGTGTATCATATTAGAATTTATCTGACGTTCTTAGTCATTTTTGGGTTTTTATTCCAGTGTTAAAAAAAAAAGAAATATACTTTATTATTTACCTGTATATAATTGGAAAAAGTTTAGCCCCCTTTATTGTATTGCACTATTAACTATTTTCAGCTATGCAACTATTATTGCTTAACTGATTTTTCATATATTTTATAAATTGATCTGAAGAAAAGAAAAAAAAAACTTTTTATACAAAGCACTTACTTTTGTGCATCTTATTGATTCTATAAAACATTTTATGGAAATATTTCCCCAAGTACAACCCTTTATGCAAATTTACACCAATCCAGTTACAAATTTCAAGCATAATACAAGTCGTAATGCAAAACGTTAACGTTATAGCTTTTATAGCTCTTTTACATTGAACTAACGCTAAATAGTTCAGCTGCTGATTCTGAATTTTTTTCTTTTTTTTTCTTTACTTTTTCTCGTGTTGAAGTCACACATTTTGTCATCTTGCTTTAAAGTTCCAGTACAGAGGTGCTGAATATCTAGCTATACAACTGCCTAAACCATCCACAAAAGCTGCCTGTTTTGTGTGGGATCGCTGGAGTAGCCGCTGAATCGCTCAGCTTTCCATTCAGACTGAACTGTGAATAGCATCAAAACCACAAGCTTCCCGAAACTCGTCTGTCCTCCGCGCCATCCTGATGTGGCTGTAAGTAAAGCTAGTGAAAGAACAGTTCAGTGTTTCCTATAATTAACAGTGTTGTGATGTAACATGCTTCAAGCGGTCCGTAAAGATTTTTTTTTTCCTGCTTATATTCATTATATGTTAGATATTTAACATAGGTTTTTGCAATATGTAATTATCTGTGTTTCAATCATGAACCATTCACTTCCGTTTTTAAACAATAAACAAGCATTTTGTCCGAACCCGTGACGTATTGATTCTTTCTTTTCTTTTTTTTTTCTAAGTCCCTCTACCATTTCTGTTCTTTCTTTAAACCTTTTTATATCCCTGTTCCTTTCTTTTCTGGGGGTTTTTCTTCACATTTCTCTTCTCTCTTCTCATCTCATCTCATCTCTCTCATTTCCACTACACACTTCTTTTTCTATCCAATCTGATGTGAATTATTGACTTCATTTGATAAATCTAAGAATGTAATACATGTACTGTACACTAGATGGCAGTAGTAATGACCTAATCAGAAAATCATTTTCCTACATTCACGCACATACACGCACACTTTCTGCAGTCTGTATCCTGTATGAACTTAATCCCTAATCCATATTGTTCTGGGATGGATCCCAGATTACTGCATAGTTTGACTCCAAACATTCTTTATGTTGAATTTTTATCTTTAGAACTGTTTACCTATACGGCTGTATACAGAAGCCCATAAAAAGATGTTTTCTTTGGAAGAGTTGAGGTTTGGGCTGTGTCCCAATCTCTCCATACTCCTAATCCATGTCTGAACCATTCATTCAGTTCTCCTTAGAATCATTGATTTCCTAAGAGCAGATGGGTGGCACGGTTAAATCAGTAGCTCTATGCAGAATTGAGTAAGTGCATCAACGTGCGTCGAGGGAAGACCGAAACGAGGAGGCCGAAAGCCAAAGCTTCTCTCCTGTAATCCATTAATCTAATTAAGGCGCTGAATGGCGTTCAGACACTGTAACTGCCGTGCACTTTGTAATCCAAACTAGTCCCTTAGACAAGACTCAGTCTGCCTTCTGACAGCCAGAAAAGTCTCGGTATTTCACAAGTTTTTATGGCTGCAGGCTGGGTGTCAGTTTGATTTGGCATGGAGAGAGACAGAGAGAGAGCTCCTGATGTTCTGCTGCTGACTCTGTAGGCTCTGACCTACTAAGGAAGCACGATAACCAAAAAAAAAAGTGTCAGCAAGATCAAGAAGTAGATGAAGACGCACCACAATGGACAGAGTGATGACCCGCTGTCACTACCAGGGCTGGATGAAAGTGATTGGTAGGTTTGCAATCATCTATTATTATTTTTTTCTTTTCATCTGAGATCAGCAGAAGGAAGTGTGTTTTTTTATTTGTTTGTTTATTTTTTTATTGTTAATCATTTTGTGAATTGAAGTCTGAGGCAACTCTGGTTCTGTTAGCTATACGATATATCTGTCCTTAATTTCGATAGCAGTGTCCGTCAGTATCCGGGAATAACTAACTAACTAACAAGTAGTGAGGCTTGTAGCATAACATCATTTTAACTCCAAGAAGCTTTTCACATATCCAGTTCGAAACTGGATATGTGAAAATCACACCTCAGCGACAAATGAGACTTTTTTAAAATAATTTATTTTTTAAATTATTATTTAATTGATATATTTATTTATTTTTGCATTTGAATTAGGACAATGCACATTGATCAACAAATCAGCAATGAGCATCAGTGTAAATATACCGGAATTAGCACAATAGGTAAATGTCATCCGTTGTCCTAAGGCAGGTACCATAAAACACAAAATACAAATGACTTACAAACATAACAACATGCCTATAGACATATTACACAGAACAACAAAGACTAAGTACAGTAAACAGCAGTCACATAGAAGTTAAAAGGCCACTATGAATAGACATCCAATGAGAAAATTATTTGCATATGGGTATATATGGTTTGATTTCAGCCATTGTTTAAGGTTTTTTTTTAAAGGTTAAGTAATTGTCACAATTCCTAACAAGCAAAGCTGTTCTAAATCGTATGCCCCGGTGTCTTTACATGACCATAAGTTCCCTTGCTAGGTAGTGAATCAGTGTTGAAATCAGGTGTACGCTTGCGTTATGCAGATATGACCAGCTCATCGGTGCACTGGATGTCTTGTGGGCAGCCGTTGACGGAGCCAGTTAGCTGGAAGGTGAAGCTGTGCCTGCTGACTAAGTGTGAGCTGGTGCTATTTGACAAAGCAGAGGTGAGTGCGTCAATGTTTGTAGAAAACCCCTTACCTCACATGTTTTCTAGTAAAAGAAGAAATGTGATAGGCTTCAATTTTATTCCATTAAATTTTTTCCCTGATATTAATACGCTTAGTCTTAATTAATTAATAATATTAGTCGTGGCCTAATGGTAAGAGAGTCTGACTCGTAACCCTAAGGTTGTGGGTTCGAGTCTCGGGCCGGCCACAACTGAGCTGCCATTGAGCAAGGCACTGAACCCCCCAATTGCTCCCCGGGCGCCGCAGCATAAATGGCTGCCCACTGCTCCGGGTGTGTGTTCATGGTGTGTGTGTGTGTTCACTGCTGTGTGTGTGCACTTTGGATGGGTTAAATGCAGAGAACAAATTCTGAGTATGGGTCACCGTACTTAGCCGTATGTCACTTCACTCACTCACTCATTCACTCATACATCTTGGGAGCAGCTAGAATATTTGCTCGTTTTTAGCTCTTCAGAGATTTGGTTGATGAATAGAACCAGATGAACTCTATGCTTCAGCAGAGTATAGAGAACATGTGATGCTTGACACATGAGGATGGGTTCCCTTTAGAGTCTGATTCCTGTCAAGGTTTCGTCATGACTCATATCATCTAAGGGAGTTTTTCTATGCCACAGTCGACTCAGGCTTGCACGTTAGGGATAAATAGGGATAAATGCTAATACATTTACATAAAAATCGAATGTTCTGTGAAGCTGCTTTGAGACCATATAAAAATAAACAAATAAATTTTAATTGAATTATACAGAAAAATGCTTTTCTTCTCTAGGGGGCAGCAGATGTCAAGACAGCAGATCAGCAAACCTGTTAGAAAGTGCTGTTTCTGTGTCACACCGGATCTGACCGCTTCCTCTGTCCACAGGTCAGTTGGTTACCCCTGGGAGAGCGACGAGTTGAGTCGTGCACTATGTGGCTCCTGAGACACGACATCAGCGCACGTGAGAATCAGAAGCTCTGGAAAGATAAAAGTACCCAGACGCCAAACAGCAGTGAGTGCATAAAGCGAACACTGAATACGTCCAGAAGTGTGTGTAACTAGATGCTAACCTACTGGGTATTTCATCTCACAAGTGGAAACTCCAGGGTGTTTTCCCCAGACATGTGTTTTAGTTTTTGGTTGAGATGAGAGCTAAGGTAATGTAATAAAATATGTTGAGTTATCTATTGAATATTTATGTCCTTTTAGCTAGTTAAGTCTATTTCCATTATGTTTTTACTCTCAACCAGAAGTCATCTAGTTATTGGCCAAAGTGACTGCGTGTATTATTCTGCACTTAAATTTGACACATTTCATCACAGCACCATGAACTGAATTTTGTTTAAATATACACCAAATACAAAACTGGTGAGAGGCAAGAAACAGCTGATGACTTGTAGCTTACTGATGCTACTCATCTACCAGATAGCGATAAATAAACCCAACTATATCCAACTGTACTACTGTAGAGAACAGTAAGATGATTTATTTATTTGCAATGACTAAAGAAATTGCCCACTTCAGGGGCAAAACTTTGGTTCTGTCCTTCCAGGACAGTAGAATAGTTATTTCCTGAGCTTTAATTCATTTTAATATTCTTATTGTTTTTAAAGTGCTTTTTGTCCACATAAATAAGACACATCCCAAAATGGCTTAAATTAGAAATTCAGGAAAGTCCCGTGAACACCAAGTAAATCATATTTAGAGACTACAAGTTCTGTTTCATACATTATGTATTGTCAAAGTTATTCTTTGTGTTTTTCAACATTTTTTCTTGCGCTATAATATATAATAAACCAAGCCATAAAGCCAGCCAATCACATCTTTTACAAAACCGCTGCTTATCCTGCATCACAGTGCAGTGTAACGTGCTTTCTGCCCTCTTCCACATACGTGAGCTCAGAGATGCACACGATTGGTTAGTGTCACTGTGATTGACAGGGGACAGGCAGCATGGCATCTCTTTCACAAAGCCACAGGTATCACTGTGATTTGATCTTTCGACCTCCAGATGCTGATATCTTACCCAGAAGGCTGGGAACTCACATAGTTATATACATTTATATACAGTCGCAGCTTGGTGGCCCTGGGATTAAAACTCATGACCTTCCGATCAGTAGTTGACCACCTTACCCACTAGGCTACCACATTCCCACATTTTTATTTTAGTCATATATTTTCCCTACGGAAGTCCTAAGAGCCCATGCATTAAATATTTTCTCTTTCTTGTTTTGTCGTGATATCGTCCTCGTTTTTCTCGTTATCTCATTTACCTCATTGTTTATATATAATAGATTATTAAAATATTAAGCCTTCATTCTCATAAATACTGTTAATAGTTTTGTAATCGTTTAGTTGCACACTTATTAAACAATTATCGTTTGGTGTTAATTTATGCTCCGTATCGAAAAGCAGCGTTCCTACAATATACTGTACATGCGGCTATCATGTTATCAGGTAAAAAAAAAAAAAAAGAACAATGCATGACCTCTTAGGACTTACGTAATTTCCTTAACTTCAACAACCTTCCAACACTTCTCTGGGGAAATGGTAGCTCAGTGGTTAAGGTGTTGGAATACTGGATGGAAGGTTGTGCGCTCGAATCCCAGGGCCTCCAAATGCCGCCCTTAAGCAAAGCCCTTAACCCTTAGTTGCTCAGCTGTATCACTGTGTGCAAATGGTCTAGTAGTCTGGTTGGTGATAACACCGGTGGACACCTAATAGAGACACTCAACAGAGAGTTTTCAGACACAGGGAATGTTCTAGCACTTTCTCTCTGTCCAGCAGACCTCAGAGCACTAATCTGAAGTGGGTGGAATAATCACAATGCTGTCACAGGGTGCCTTTGTTTAAAAATCCGTTCTTTATAAAATGACATATTTTGTTCCTTCCTCTGGGGGTGGAGCTAATTTCTGGGCCAGAAAAAAAGAGTCAACAGTTGCTTGAAAGTAGACTGATTTCAATGCATTTGATACAATTGAATCCCAATTTTTTTTAAATGTCTATGAAGTGATTGTTGATACTTATATGTCTCTTGTGGATACTTAAGTGTCATTTTTAATTGCACCTTTAATGCTTTAATGCACTAGTATTCAAGTCAAGTCTAGAGGCTTTTACTGCCATGTCAACATACCGTACCGTATATAGCTGATGCAGCTCATACAGTAACGATATGATCCAACGTTTCTCTAGGACCGTGATGCTACATAAAACAAGTACGTTGTGTGCAACCTAGTATAAATAGTGCGATAAAACAATACAATACACTACAGGAAAGATTGTATTTGCATCGTACCGATCGAGATTAGCAAGCAGTAAGAGGGTTGTAGACATATCTAGACTTTTAATAGCAGCATTGACTTTTTGTTCACACAAATCAGCACGAGGCACAAATACTACACTACAAGGTTTTCTGTCTAAATTTGTCAAGTCAAGTGCATGACCGTTTCCAAATGCACAGCAATTTTCTCCACCTGCTTTGGGATGATGTTTGCTGTTTGGTTAAGGATCGAGCCTTGCTTGTAGTTTTGGTTAGTTCTGGCTGAGTCTTAATGCCTGAGGTCCTGTTTAAGAGGTTGGGGATGAAGCAAACAAAATGGGAATCTGATCTGCCCTTTTTTTAACGATCTCCCCAAGCCGGGCTCTAATGCTTTTAGACGTTGGAGCTTTTAGTGATTTTATTTTATGAAAGCCATTTGCAGGCTCTTGTTAATGATTTGATGTGCACGCAGGTCAGGCAACGAGTCCGAGCGGATGTTGAGGCAACAGTCTGTTAGAGAGACGGCACAAAAGTACGACAGAGAGCGATCTAGGGAGGGAGGGACGGAAGGAGGGAGGGAAAATAAAGGATGGGGGGGAGAGGCAGGAACAGGGAAAAAGGGAGGTAGGTAGATATAGAGAGAAAGCCAAGCGCTGTGTCTTTAAGAGTGCTGGAGCGAGGTTTGGAAAAGAGAGGCCCCCGAGAAGCAGCGGTGACCGGCCTCGTCCCAATCCACTCCACTCCAACTGTCAGGCGCAGCAGCTCATTCAGCACAGCATACAGACAGCATGCGACCTGTGCGGATAAACAAGCTTCTCGGATCACTGAACTGCTCCAGTAATATGTCTGATTTTGATTTCAAACTGCTTTGAAGTTATGGAGCTGGACGACACGGCTGTGCTGGACACCCACCATGGTAAGAGGAGAAATGTGGAATCACTTTTAACAAGGCCAGTGAACTGTTCAGAAGCAGGCAACGATGTGTGGTGGAGTGTGTGTGTGTGTGTGTGTGTGTGTGTGTGTGTGCGCGTGTGTGCGTGTGTGCGCGTGTGTGCGTGTGTGCGTGCGTGTGTGTGTGTGTGTGTGTGTAGGGGGCTTTCAGGTCTGTAAAAGAGATCACTGGCACAGCTAAGCCTTGTTCTTCTTATGTGAGTTACTTTTGTGTTCAACATAGTAACACTAGTTGGCTACACGGAATGTGGGTAATTACATCCTTGTCCTTGTTGAGCTTTACTGATACTGTATGTCAGAAAGATTCAGGACATGATGGAACGGTTGGAAAAACCCACCGAGAACATTTTATTACTGTAAGAGTGAGTTACATGCAACCGAACCGTGCATTACATGCTGCCCCCGAACATACTTGCCAGATCCTTGTGTTTTTGTGAGGAGACACATGTGGCATGTGGAAAAACGATGCTGTCAGGGTATTAAAGACATTCTCATGGTAACTGATATATTTTTAAAGAATCATTAAGAATTAAAACTAGTTTTTCCCCAGCAGAACACTACTAAATGATATTTTGGACTTGCTAATATGTTTTTAACAATGTGTGTGATGAAAGTTTCAGGACAGAGGAAATTTAATTTTAGCAACTGAGTAAGTGCTGTAATAATAATAATAATAATAATAATAATAATAATAATAATAATAATAATAATAATAATAACAATAATAATACTAACAATAATAATAATTATTGTTAGTATTATTATTGTTATTATTATTATTATTATTATAAATATATTTATATATAAATATAATAATAATTAGAATAATCTTTTAAAGCAAATCAATAAACTAAGACTAAATAAATGTATCTATTTTATTGGAATGAAACAAATGGCACTGTGTAACAGGAGTTCATTTGGCTGAGCTGCGTTATTGGAAGTTTTCTCTCTCTCAAGGAAACACTGTTGTCTTTCGCTGTTTAGTCGTTTCCAACTTTGTGAGTTTTGCCTTTTCTGGACTTTTTAATGGCTGTGCTGTGAACACTTGGTAGTTCTGGACAAAACTGTCGTAAATACGGCGGAAATTTGTACGTCTGGTTAAATTTGGTCTGCAAAGACACTGAGACGAAACGTTACGACGAGGCCCGAATCGGTTAATATATTGATATTACCTCATTCTGTTGTCCGTGATTAAGTTTACATTATTTCTCTTTCTCTTTCTGTATGATGCACCCCTCAGATATGAGAGACAGTGTTCTGTGCTTGGTCATGCAACAGAAGCGTGAAATCCTTTCATTTTTAAACGACAGTGTGAATCATTGAGCTCTTTTGTGTTGAGTGCTGATGCAGTAAAGGTCAGTCTGGTGATAGTCATGAGCACCAACCAACAATGGCCAACTCTAAAATCATCCAAACACTTACCGGAGCTTCTCAGCAAATGTGCTAGCAATTCAAGCTGTTCAGATTGTTCGCTCGACTATTCTCTTTCTCTTTAGACAAATGTAGTGGCTGTAGTTTTGTGTGTTTGTACTCAATTCTACGCCATTTAACTCCATCTTAAACTGCTTTGTTTGATTAAATAACTGAATGGACTTAATCCAGAGATGTAGTCCTCCTCTGGCTTTACCTCACACTGAACAAATCCAGAAAATGCAGCACTGGATGCTGGAAACTAAGGTTTCTTGGTTTTGTCTGACTTAAAGCCAGTAAGAAGGTGAGCATTTGCTAGCAAGGGTGTTTGTTTTTGCTGACTCTTCTTAAAGATAATAATCCCAGACAGAGGATTCAGAAACGTCTGTATTCAATTCAATTTATTTCTATAGCTCTTTTAACAATTCTCACAAGCTTCACAGAAGTACAGAAATAGAATAAAATACAATTAAAATGAAAAATTAAGTGACAATTTATCTCTAATATCTATCCCTAATGAGCAAGCTGGAGATGACGGTGGCAAGGAAAAACTCCTTGAGATGATAAGAGGAAGGAACCTTGACAGGAACCAGACTGACTAGGAAACCTCATCCTCATTTGTGCGACACTGGATGGTAAATAATGTAAATGTAAATAATCTTCTAGAAAATTTTGTAGTTGAGTGGAATTAAGCAACCAAGAGCTCCTGGATCTGTTAATTCCACGTTTTATCGATAAAAAGGACGTTACTGTAATCCCGGTAATGTGGAGAACGGAGATGAACTGAGTGCTACTATAATATCAGCTGACACTTTGCTTATCTTCTCTGTCCTGCCTCTCATGTGACACTTAATGGTGCCTGGTTTGATCAGGGTAGAAGATACCAGCTCTTGGATTATTATACTGAAATCGCGCAGAGGTCTTTTATACTGTATTGCATTGCACCTGCTGTGTGGATGTTATCACATTGGTGAAAGGCTTTAGGGTGGATCGTTGCAGCTCCTTTACTGAAAGGGCACAATGAGGCACTTTGGAAAACGGTACTGTTAAATCTGACGGCTGGGGTTCGGATCGTCGAAGGGTTTTGCTTGAACAGCTTGTCAGCGTCGGATGGACGGGGAGCTATTCGTGTTCAGTTCAGTTGAGAGCCAAGATAAGCTTTATTTATTTATTTATTTATTTATTTATTTTTAATAAGAGAGCATGTGTGGTTCAGCTTGACTGCTTAAATGTAATTAAGTTCATTCTCACAGTTTTATATCAGTGAGTCGGTCTGATTGGAAATGTGCAGAGGAAAGTATGGTTTCTTATAAAATTTGTACCTAAAAGATCGTTTAGGATGAACATGTCTCTCAATAATGCTTGAGGTTAAGATAAAATATAAGAAATAAACTAAGCAGCAAAGTGTTACCTCTTATACTGCCTCTGGTTAGATGAGGGGAAACAAAACACCTACGAAATCATGTGCTTGGAAATGTGTAGGTTAGATGGTAGTTATTGGGTTGTTTAGTTGTAGGCGGGTAAACAGTCACCATCTTCTTAGAGTGAAAGACTCTTAAAAGTTAAAGCGTCACATTACAATGTAGCTGAACGTAGTCTTTAGTCTGTAAAGTCTAAAAATGTCACAGCTCCGGTTTTACTTTCTAAGTTATGGTCAAACTTTTCTACTTTTCATTGTGGTTTGTATACAGGGAAAAAAATGCCATATGTTTTTTAAAGTGTTCTTAAATACGATACGGTCATGGAAATTATGGAGACAGAGTGAGGGTGAAATGAATAGAGGAAGAGGATGGTTTCGATAACATTGACTTCCTCCCATGGTATTGTTTTTTATTCTATTGGGACTCACACAGTACATTCAATCTGTCCAGTAAACAGTTATACGGCCTACTTCTGAGAGATCTGGAGACGATCCGAAAGATACATTATGTACTAACAGACTAATAAAGACTTTATAAATCATTGATCGATAAATATAACATCAGCTAGATGTAGGAGTTGTGCCGCAGTCAGGGGGGAAAAGCTGAAGAGCTGAAGTATGAAGCTGTACGATGAATTAAATGGAGTTTGGTTATTATAGATAGATAGATAGATAGATAGATAGATAGATAGATAGATAGATAGATAGATAGATACATAGATACATAGATACATAGATACATAGATAGGGAGTGGTGAGAGAGAGAGAGAGAGAGAGAGAGAGAGAGATAGATAGATAGAGAGTAAAGAGGGAGAGATAGATAGATAGATAGATAGATAGATAGATAGATAGATAGATAGATAGATAGATAGATAGATAGATAGGGAGTAGTGAGAGAGAGAGAGAGAGAGAGACAGATAGATAGATAGATAGATAGATAGATAGATAGATAGATAGATAGATAGATAGATAGGGAGTAGTGTGAGACAGAGAGAGAGAGAGAGAGAGAAACAGATAGATAGATAGATAGATAGATAGATAGATAGATAGATAGATAGATAGATAGATAGATAGATAGATAGATAGATAGATAGACAAAGAGAGAGATAGATAGATAGATAGATAGATAGATAGATAGATAGATAGATAGATAGATAGATAGATAGATAGATAGATAGATAGATAGGGAGTAGTGTGAGACAGAGAGAGAGAGAGAGAGAGAAACAGATAGATAGATAGATAGATAGATAGATAGATAGATAGATAGATAGATAGATAGATAGATAGATAGATAGACAAAGAGAGAGATAGATAGATAGATAGATAGATAGATAGATAGATAGATAGATAGATAGATAGATAGATAGATAGATAGATAGATAGATATTTTTATAGGTTTATACTCCTTTTATCACTTGGGTTCCAGCAGCTATAAAAATTGTTCCTTCACAAACCTTTTGTAGTTTTTTCTGTCTTGGAGTTAATTAGAGAAATAAAAACGCAGCTTGTCTTGTTACCAAGCAACCGGAAAGTCCTCCGAAGACTCCTATGTTGGAAAACTTTGGAAAATCTCCAGTTTTAACTCTGACTGTTACAATGCACTCGATGACCAGGGACTCCTTCAAAAAATGCTTACAGAAAACTTCACCATGAAATTCGTTTATATCGTGTGTCTGTAAACGAGCTGTTACTATAGAAATGATAACAATGTAGAAAATGAATGAACAACCACATGCATTTACACCTGTCCAGTTTCATCTGAAATGCATCCCAGACCACCTCCTGAAGTGGTTTGAACGATCAGATTTATATCCGCCTCGAAACAGTTTCAGAGGGCATTTAGTCCTGGTCTTTTTACCATCGGATAGCTATCGGATCACAGAAAACGCATAGTTCTTTATGGATGATCTTTTTTTTTTTTTTAGGACTAACTTACTTTAGGTTTTTAGCTCTGTCTTTGTTCTGTGTAGCACCACGGTCCTAGAGAAACGTTGTCTCCTTTCACTGTGTACTGCGTCAGCTACTGTATATATGGTCGAAATGACAATAAAAGCTTTTGACTCTTGACTCTTCTTAATTGCTGTTTCGGGTCTCGTGAGCTGTTCTTTCTGATTCCATAAACGTTTATATCTGACACCTTCGAGCTAATTACCTACAGCAAGTCACAAACTGTTAAGCTTTAGTAATAAAGCCATCTCCTGACTCCAGGACATATTTGCACTATGATGTAACAGAAAGTAACCCTGGAATGAATGTTGTTTTGGAGATAAACTGTGAGATGAGGGAAAGGAAGACGTGCAGACTTTTGCTTCGTATTACAGATTACAGATATATTTTAAATAATGATAATTAAGATGAGACAATATGTCTGTTATGTATTTTGAAATCTGTTTGCATTTATACTGAGATAAAGATTTAAAATAGTGTTTGGATCAGTAGGCCTTGGATTCCTGAACAGAACATCGGGGTTAAATGTCAGTGATGTGTCGTCCCTCTCAGACCGTGACATTTAAAACTAAAATTCGGTCTTGCGCGGGCGTTTTTTTTCTCCAGCTGTGTGTCACAGTGTTACCACTTCGCTGACCTCGTTCACAGCACACGAGTATCTTTGTGTGCATCAGCAGATGGGATTCAAATCCCAGAGCTCCGTCGCTCTCTCTGCTTTGGAGGACTCGGAGCAGGATGTTTAAGCTAGTGCGCGGTACAGCTGGTCGTGTTTCACGGTCCGCTGACTGCGTGATCACTTCATCTACGTCGTCACGACCTCGAAAGACAAAAGAGTGGAGTAGAAAAAGCGCTGACTATCACTCTGCTCTCTCCACACTATCAGAACGTAGGTAACCTTTAGAGAAGAAGCATATCATAGCTGGGGTTCATTCATAGTAAAATCTCAGGTGTCATATCATGTTTTATGGTGCGATGTGATGAGACGTGAGATAAAGACGTGAAGTTAATGTTGCATCAATTTGCCATTGATTGTCATTTTAATTTATTACACACTTTTAGCCTCTTATTCATTTATATGGATGTTTAATGCTGTGGAATCTGTTATTGCAGCTTATAAACAGTTGTCTTCTTATCAGAATCTTTTTTTCTCTGTGTTGTTCTTCTACTTTTTCTTCTTCGTCTTCTTTTTATTATTATTATTATTATTATTATTATTATTATTATTATTATTATTATTATTATTATTATTATTATTATTATTGTAATAGTGCTCCAGCAGGGCATATAGTCCCAGTCTCTGACGATCTGATACTGGAGACTCCTTCCACAAAACAAGCATGTCAGAGAAAGATTTACATCAACAGTAAATTACTGACGTACTACTATTAAGAATAATAACATACTAATAATATGGTTTAATTTATACAGGACCTGTTAAAATTACAGCTCAAAGAGACTTTAGATCTCAAGCTAATAGTTATAGGTGAGAATAAGCATCAATAAACAACAATAAACAAACTACAGAGTAACAAAATAACAAATCGAAATTTGACACGGAGATACGATAAACAGAAGAGGAATGATGTGTGTGGATGTATTTTATAGTTAATTGTTGGGGGGGAAAGAGACAGAGTACTGAAGAAATATATATTTTCATATGAAGTCAAATCTAGAAACGATAACGTATTAAATCGAGAGCATTATTATAACCCTGTGATGTAGCGTGTAGCTTGAACTCCTGTCAGTGCTTCTATTAAAAAAAAAATCAGTAGTTCTGTGCTATAGTGTTTTTAACGGATCGGCTAGATTGTATGTCTGTTGATTTGTTGTCCGTTGAACCGCAAGTCATCGAAGCCTTCTAACTGTTGCTAGGATGCGTGGCGCTCAGGGCTTTTAGCACCATGGATACTTTGTTTTGGCTGTTGTGCATTTGTGTGCTACGTTAGACTGATGGATGGTTTTAATTCTTCCTGATGTGAAACAGATGCCACCTGTTTACGATCCAGAAGACATGCAAGACTTTATATGCTATGTCTGGTTTTTGAAGTATTGATGAAATGAGCTATTTTGACAGAAGGTTTGTCACATCGCTGTGTATTTTACAATTAGACGACGGATTTGTAAAATTTGTGGGAAGCTTGGTATAAAATTACTACACTGCTTGTATTGCAAGATGTAGTAGTTCAGGTTCATTAAAAACAGCACTGATGTAGATACTGACCCATTGTTGACATGGTACTGCTCCGGTAGGGCATTAAGGGAACTTTATACACTTAGGGTGCTTTCACACCTATAGTTCGGTTCATTTGGTCCGAACCAAAAGCAAATAAATGATACATTGTATATTTTCAGCAGTTTTGGTTCCTTTTCACACCACACTGATCGTTCTGTTCCGCACCAGTTGAAACGAACCAAAATGCAGTCATGTGATAACATCCACATCACTCATTGGCCACATGTATTTCCTAAACTGCTTCTCGATTGGTCAGAATAAACGTGCGGGAAATTTCAACGTAACTCCGGAAGTAAACAAAAAGAGGAAAATACAGCATACAGTACACCATGGAGAGACGACTGCGCGCTGCAGTTATGTTCATGGTTGTAATCTACTACATCGCTTGTATACAGCATTCTATGCAAAGTCTTAATTTTCAGAATGAAGCGCGGATGCGGCTTTAAAATATCATTTTAATGCACTGCAAACGGCGAAGACGCATCGCAAGACACTTCAGGAGGCGGCGAGCATTACTTTTGCAAAACTGTGACATGCTCATCTTCCGAAAATATTGCCAACGACCCACTACGGCAGCCTGTTTAGTCCAAAATATGCAATACTTTTTGCAGTTAGATCTATTTGATCTTGGACCGTGTTTTCACCACAAACGAACCGTACCAGAGTTTGTTTGAAAGCATACCGAGACCACCTCTTCAAGGAGGTCTCGGTACGCTTGTTTGGTCCGCTTTTGGTGCGTACCAGAGTTCGATTGCTGCATTCTCACCTGCCCAAACGAACCGCACCAAACGAGCAATCGAACTCTGGTACGATTCAACCGAACTAAACAAGGCAGGTGTGAAAGCACCCTTAAATACTCAGGTCCAGGCCCAAAATCCATTCCAGGTTTGTTTTGTTTTTTTACACAGACAATTTGTGTAAAATTTACATAGCGACTCTTTAATAACTGACATAGCGACTCTTTAATAACTGACATAGCGACTCTTTAATAACTGACATAGCGACTCCCCAATAACTGACATAGCAACTCTTTAATATCTGACATAGCGACTCTTTAATATCTGACATAGCGACTCTTTAATATCTGACATAGTGACTCTTTAATAACTGACATAGCGAGTCTTCCATAACTGACATAGCAACTTCACAATAACTGACATAGCGACTCCACAATAACTGACATAGCGACTCCTTAGTAACTGACATAGCGACTCCTTAGTAACTGACATAGCGACTCTTTAGTAACTGTCACAGTGACTCTTTAATACACACACAGTGTCTCCTTAGTAACTGACAGTGACATTAAATAACTGACAGAGTAATTCCTTACTAAATGATATACTGACTCCATAATAACTCGTATAGCAGTTCCTTAATCACTAACATCGTGACTCCTTATTCACTGACACAGAGACTTATAACTGACATAGTAATTTGTTAGTAACTGACATAGTAATTCCTTAAAAAGTGACATAGTGACTTCTTATTATCTGAATTAGTACCTCGTTAATCACTGACAAAGTAACTCGTTAGTAAGGCATATCATGGTCTATTCCTTACAGCCGTTTGGGTGGTTCAGAGAGTTTAAAATGAAAACGGCCGACAGCAGAGTTAACAGAGCCAAACCTGTTAGAGTCTAGATAGAAAAAGTACTTCAGATTTAATGTTACAGTATATTTTCTTTCTTTTATATTTATTCCTTTTGGTCTGTGGATGCAGTGTTCAGAGAGCAGAATGTTTTTGATGTCGCAGGTCCGATGCCGTCTGCTAGCTGTTTAAGCCGCATGCTGTGGCGCTTAAGCGCTGTGGCTGTAGTGGTGTGTGTGTGGTTATGAAGGATCTTCCACATTGTTGGCTGATTAAAGAGTGGGAGAACAGACTGGGCCTCTGCTCACCACACTCCCTAGAGCCAGCTCTATGATTGGCTAAAATTCCTGAGGAATTCAGGCCGCCAATGTGGCTCGTCCCCAAAACAAAAGAGAGTGAGAGTGAGAGAGAGAGAGAGAGAGAGACAGAGCTTCAACCAGGTCTCTATAGTTGTTCAGGAAATAGGGAAAAATTTGCCACTGTCCCCCCTCACTCCTTTTCTTTCAGTCCTTTCATAAATCGAGAGGGAGGTTCGGCCTTCAGCCCAGAGCATAGGGCACGCTTTGGGGATTTTTGTGGTGCACTTTGACTGTGATCCAGGACACAGCCAGCACTGTATTGCTGTAGCAGGCTGGTTGTTGGTATTTCGGAGCCTGGCTGTGTTTATCCTTATCCTGACATTATGCTTTTTTCAACAAGATCTACCCTTGTAATTCCTCCCTCCTGCAGATCAGGCGGTTTTAAACCTGCTTCTGCCATCAGGTGAGCTGCTACACCACTCGTATCAAGGAATAATGAAAGATCTGCTAATATATCGATTCAGTAATTATACTGTTTTTAAAAGGTGACCGTACAAACAAACCGTCATGGCATACATCCGCATCCTTCTTTTTTTCCGATCGAAAGTGTTTGTCTGTGTCTGTACGGCCGTAATCGTGGAGCGCCGACGCGCGGCGAAGTTTTTAAGGACTCGCATTCCGGTCTTTGTAACAAGCCACAGAAATGTTCTGGTGTCGCCATAAACTTAGGAGAGAGACTCCAAACTTTAGAGCTGTGCCTCTTAGCTGTATCAGCAGTTAGCACTTTTTTTATTTAAATGTTTTGCACTAGTTGGTGATTAAATTGGTTCTGTTTGGCAACAGTTTTTCTTTTGTTTTTTGTTCTTTCTCACGCTCTCTATTTCTCCCTCTCATCCGTCATTTCTGGTTGCAGGTATTCCCAGGCGCAGCAGGCTAAATGTACATTGGCTGCTTTATTTATCTTTTTTTTTGTGTGTCCAGCCAAAAACATTAATTGTGTCTAAATCCTTCAGGCTGAAATCTGTGTTAGACTTGGATGAATCGTGCATCATATCACACTGTAATAAAAATGTTTTTTTCCACAGTGTGATGTGAAAATGTTCCTAGAGATTTGTGTAAGAAACGAGAGAGGTGTTTTTCCCTCTAAATTAATGGTTCAGTATAGAACCTGCAATGGAATTTTCTCATTCTTTTTTTTTTTTTTTTTCACTATATTTTTCTGTTGACTGCAAAGTGTTTTCCAGTCTCGGTTTTTAAATGTGCGGTCACGAGGCAGCTAACATAATGCTTTTATTGATCCTTTCTCCAGCCAACGTCACATGACGGCTGAATAAAGGACAGAAAATAGAAGTCAGCAAACACTCCAGCTGAAAAGTTAAATACAGGCTTGTCCTGGCACTGAGTTTCGTGTTCTGGCTGCAGTGGTTCTTTTGCGTGTCACACACCAGCTAGCGGGTTCTCGTTCCTCGGGCACTTTTATGTGTTATCACAATGCTAGTCTGAAATATCTAGATGTCATGTCTAGGAAGAAATCTATCAATAGTAGGAGTGTCAATCTGTGTGTTGTGTTGTATAGAGTTGACATGATTGCTATCGATTGGCTGCATGAATGTACAGTCTGGGCTAGAAAGAAAAAAGCCTCATTTTATCAATTATTTTCTCACCATTAGTGCTGCTATTGCACTTAGTTCTGCAAAATAATGCCCAGTTATTCAGATTCCAAAATTAAAACATATTTATCATAGAAAAGCAGCAAGGATTAGTCCTGCTACCCCATTTATGTTCACCGAAGCCCCTGCTGTGTAGTGATATCTAATCATAGGTGGCATTTTAGGCAGTTTGAGAACATGCCTTCAATCTTGACTGACATAGGGATGTTGTTCTGTGTGGCTCGGCAAGGCTTCACACATGGTTCAGTGCAGCCGGGTTAATGCAGCTCCTGGCATGCCTCGGAAAGCTGCTGGAGGGAGCAGGTGGTGTTTGGCACATTTCATCCCTGACACTTAGACAGCAGTTCAGTGGCCCATTGTACAGGCAATAAATAAGCATCGCACAGAAAGGAAGGAAGGAGAAATGTTGTTCTTTCTATCAGAGAAAAAAATGCAGCTGAGCGGTGTGTGTGTGTGTGTGTGTGTGTGTGTGTGTGTGTGTGTGTGTGTGTGTGCATGTGCATGCGTGCATGTGTGCGTGCGTGCGTGCGTGTGTGCATGTGCGTGTGTTTGCACGCTCTCTCTTCCCCTGCAAAAATGCCATACCACTTGAAGTGTAGGGATGTGGTAGCTCAGTGGTTAAGGTGTTGGAATACTGATCAGAAGGTCATGAGTTTAAATCCCATGTCAACCAAGCTGCCACTACTGGGCCCTTGAGCAAGGCCCTTAACCCTCAATTGCTCAGTATAAATTGAAATGTAAGTCACTCTTGAAAAGGGTGTCTCCTAAATGCCATAAATGTAAATGGTGTTCCGTCTCCATGCAAAATCACTAGGGCATTTTTGCATTTAAATTTTAGATAGAAAACATCATTATTACAGGTTTATTTATTTCCTAACAGACAAATTTCTGATTTTAATAAACCTGATTCGTTGAATCTACATAATTTGTAATGTCCTGTCATTGGTTTGTTGCCTGTTCTGTGTTCAACTCCGATTAGCTCGTCCGTTTACGCCCTGTTTTCTCAACGTCTTTTTTTCCTCGTCTGTGTCTAAATTTCTGTGTAATCTTCTTCCTTTACATGCTTTTATACACTGCACTTTACACAAAATCGTTGCCTTTGATAGATGCTTCTTTACTTCTTTGAATACGTTTCACCGTCGGGTTCATTCGATGTAGTTTTGCCCTTTTTTTTTTTTGACATTAACAACATGAACAAGAGAAAAATATTTCAATATAAATTGAAAATGCTGTTGACGTTAAACTGTGAGTATCAGCAGTAGAGCTTTTTATTTTTTTTACTACTATAACACCCTCTTATTTAAGCCCTCCATGCATAATGTTCTGGCATCGGCGATGAACTAATGAATAATGAAATGAATTACTGCAGATTAGACGTAATTACCTTAAATTCTAATTGTAGGATGTGTTCATTTATTTATTTCAAAGTGGAGATAAGTCTATACAAAAGCTTGGCGGTTACAATTACACTCAACAGCGATGTTAAGTTATATATAATATGTATTATAAAACAATGTGGCTCCAGTTGTTGTAATTACCGTACACTGTACTCGGTTGGAAGCTGTAATAAAGTAAATGAAGAACTAATACATACAAGAAATGGAACCTGTGTTTGTCCAGAGTGTGTGTTGAATGTATTTATTACACTAATTGCAGTATGATGTATTAGTAAAGAGAACTGGTGGTTATGGATATATGTTATAGATCAAATCGTGGTTATCTGTTAGCAGATGGTTGTCAGATCAGTGCTGGGGTTGTTCTAGGGTGCCTCGCAGGCCCGGCTCCAGATATTAGATGAAAGGTGGGCCAAGTGATATCCCAGGTGGGCCGGTCGGATTTGGGGGTGGTGGTGTCATTTTCAGAGAAAGCAATACTGAACACTCGACACGGAAAACAAAAGCATGCATCGCGATCTACAGAATATTCAATCCACGGCCGTGACTGATACCAAGTGGCCGAAAAACATCTCTCTCCCTCCAAAAAGAGTTCGGGGGTATGATTTCAGACCCGGCTGGTAAGGATTCGCCCTGTTTAAATCATTCGGGACAGAATTGCTGCATTTTTGAGATGGGTGTATTTGTGCTTTTGACACCATCGGAAGCTGCAGATGAACTCGACTCATCCATTTCTCCGACCTCATTGCCGCGAAGAAAAAAGAAATCGCAAATAAATCTGTACATGTTGTATTTTATTAGGCTATATACAGTATAGTGTGTTAGTCAAGTTCACTAACAGTTCGAATAAAGTTACTGTGACTGTCGTTTATTGCTTTATAAGCACGTCCGTTTACCTCAAAGGTTGCGTGAATGTGAAACGGGGGTTGGGCAGAAATTAGAAAATAACTTATCTCGAGCTGAATTGAATATCGCACCAATTTTGTGATTGGCTGTTATGTGGTGTGGGTCCAGGGTGGGCCAAGCCTCTGATTGGGTGGGCCAGGCAAACTCTGGCCCCCCCGTGAAGCCGGGCCTGGTGCCTCACACAACTGAAGTTGGATTGCTGCTTCTGCCCTGCATCCTCGTCATGCTTTAACTGATTCCTCGGGGTACTCCAGTTTCCTCCCTCAGCCCAAAGACAGACAGGCTGATTTGAGACGTCAGGTTCTCAATGATGTGTAGGATAAGTGGTTCAGAAGATGGATGGATGGATGGATGGATGGATGGACGGACGGACGGACGGACGGATGGATCTTCCTTCATGGATGTTACTTATAATTTACTGGGATTGTAGTACTTAGTTAATAATCTCAACCTTTCTGGTCTTTCCCTGTTTGCCACATGTATGTATAGCCAAACAGAACTGTCGTGTCCTTACGATGGATCACCGGTTATTTTACAACGCCGTCTAACCTTTGCTTGTTATTCGTGTCTAATATGTTGAATTTTGTTTCTGTCTCTTGGATAACGTCTTTTGGATCAAGATTTTGTTTTGTTTGACTCCTATTGGATTTTTACCCTGTTCTCTTTTGCCGTTCTGCCTTGCAATTTGGATTTCTAGGTTCGATTTGCCTAATAAACTTGGATTTAAAAGCTGCCTCCTCTCGACTCGTTTGTTACTCATAATGTATGTGCCTTTCCGGAGGAAAGCCGGTTAAATTTAGCTCTGTCTGTTTGTGAATGTGTGTGTTTGGCCATCGGTATTAGTACTGCTGGACTTGGGATGCTGTAAAATTTTGCTCCATCACTTGCTGAAGTGGTTAAATTTTTCAAAGGCCAAACCAGAAGTAGGTAAAAAAAATTTCCACCTCTGAAACAATTATTATTATTTTTTTATTTAGATCTAGGATACTAATGTGCTTGTGTATTAAATCCAAATGATGTGAAATATAATTTTAAAAATAAATATTTATTTTTATTTATACATATTTGTATTCAATATTAATTCAAATAAATATTTGAAATATATTAACTATTTATTTATTTATTTATTTATTTATTTATTTATTTATTTATTTAGTTATTTAATAGAATCTTCAGTACACATGCCATTACTAAAGAATAGTAAAGTTTTAAATGAAATGATTAATTGCACCTGAACAAGAAGAAAGAAACTGAATGATATTTTCGTTATTACCTTTCTCCAGACAAAACGTCTGACATAAGATGCAGCCCAAATGGCTTACGCATCGTTATGCAAACTCAGAATAACTTGTTTATTTTCTTTTATGTTTCTTTGATGATAGTGCATGCTTCCCCCCAAATGGGGTCCTGTTTTTGTTCCTGGTCCATTTTACTCTGAAGAGAAGCGAGTGTGTGTGTGTGTGTCAGTCTGATGTAGTAATAAGAGGTAAAGGGCTGCCGCCGACACATCCACCGCTGAGTCGTGTTTTGCAAAGTGATTTCAGCTGCCTGTTTGTGTTGGTGTGATGAAATAATAACAGGGTTTGGCTCCACTGCTGCTCATCTGGGTGGAGGTGGGCAGCCTCAGGAATGGCAGCGTGGCCTGAAAACTGCTGGGATTGATTTAGCAAGAAGGCCGTTAGTGAGAGGTTCTTCGTCGACTGCAGGTAGCTGCTGGTTTAAACCAGGGTAGGTTAGGTGTAATGGGATGATTGAAGTACTTACTGTCTGAAAGACTAAGGTTTGAACTGAATCTGCACTTTTCATGCGTGTCTCAATCAGTGCTTTGCAAAAATATCCAAAGTAAAAGTGCAAATAATCCGCTGGTAATCGTTGACGTACAGCTAGAAAGATTCACGTCCACTTTTCGGATTGTCCTCAACACGACATCTGATATGTTAAAGTCCGTCTCGAACCTCGTGTCGGTTTCCCGATCCAGCCGTGAGAACGGTATTGTTAAACCCTATCCCAATAAACATAGTTATGAAAAACTTTGTAAGACAAATGTATTCAAAAAGGGTTTTTTTTTTAAAACATAAAACTAAAATCAATCAGGCTGTATTCTCCGTGCTCAGCTATTTTCTTTTCCGTACAGGATCAGGCAGACTACGGCTCTCGGTTTCAGCATAGACGTTGCAATAATAATTGTATGAAGCTTCTTGTATTGTATTGGGTTGGATTTTATAAAGAAGGATTACAAAATGAAGTAGTTTCAGAGTGAGCTGGATGTGTTTTGTACAGCACCGTATGCGTGTGCACTGTTCATCATCTTCAGCAACAAGTCCAAATTTATTCCTCCTCCTATGATATGATGTATTCCATAATCCTGCCAAGTGTGATTCTCTTTGCAGGACTTATCTATACAGCATTGTTAGTGCATAACTTCCTGTGTGGTTTTTTTTATTGGATATTCATGTCACTTTCTTTCTTAGGGGTTCTACTATGAATGCTTGCTAAATAAAAAACCTTCTACTGTAGACTTCTACATAGAGAAGAACCTCTTAACCTCTTGACAGATCAAACCAGACACTTATAATATAACCAGAAAATATATAACGGCTTCCTTTACCCTTCCCTTATTTTTACTGTCATCGTTCCAGCTCGAGAGGTTTTTATAACGTTCAGGTTAAGACAAAGAATACAAAATGTATTTAGCGTAAAGAGTAGCAGTGTTACATTTCATTAATATTGATCAGATACATGTTTTGTGGTTAAACTGCTTTTCTCTAAAAATGTCCGTATCAGACAGGAGCTGTAATAATCCTTGAACCTCGTATTGTAGGAAAATCTTAGCATTATATCATACATACATCCCAGAACAATGTCTGCTTCAAGCACTGAAGAAAGGGGAAGATTCTCAATACAGGAGGGTGAAGGTCAGGTGTCCACAAACTACATCTAAAAAAAACCCACCAGAGCTGATGTGAAAACCAGGTCCATCTCTGAACATAATTCTTCCTCTGACTTGTAACTTGTTTGCAACCTGCCTAAGTTTTCCCACACCACCTCACTGTTGCGCTCCTCACTGACTTCCCTTAGCTGCACACATCAGATACAAAACAATGGTGCTTTCCTAAAAAAAGGCAAAAAGGGACCAGCTTCCTCTTACCTCAAAGCTCTTATCATTCCTTACACTGCACCTCGCTCCCTTCTAGCACTAGCACTGTACTAGCACTGCTCGACTGGTCCCACCACCTCTCGGGGTAAGAGGTAGGTCGAGATGCATCAAGCCTCTTTTTTTCTGTTCTAGCACCAAGTTGGTGGAATGAACTTTCCCTAGATGTCCGAACAGCTAAGACTTTTAAGGATGTAAACCTACCTTTCAGTACCAGTAATGCCGATAGCAGTTAACTGGTTTGATAAAATAGTACCTGAAACCGTGTCAAAGGCTCCACTTGAATCTAGCAGGACGAGAATTGGTAAGAGTCCAGCGTCCGCATCCATCAGGAGATCATCGGTGACTTTCACTAAAGCATGTAATATAAACGTATATAATCCCACATGTGTTAATTCATAGTTTTGATGCCTTCAGTGTCAATCTACAATTTTCATAGTCATGAAAATAAAGAAAACTCTTTGAATGAGAAGGTGTGTCCAAACTTTTGGTCTGTACTGTATACTGTTGATATATACAAGCTTCAGTAAGATTCTTTTGTTGTAATTATATAAGAACTCTATCTCGCTTTGCCTACCTTGATCCTGCCATTGATGCTGCTATGGCAAAAAAATTGTTTAAGAAAAAGCAGCCGTTGTCAGCAAAGACACTTTGTCCGAGACGAAATTCTTGAAGATTTTAATGTATGGCTTCATATTTTCAGGTTGAAAATGTACTATTTTTCTTTTAACTGATGATAACTGCATCATCATAACCCAATAAAGGTTTTAAATAAGACATCCTAGATTTAATGGATGATCTATGATCATACATGTTATATTCTACTGCAATGCACTGCTGGCAGGTCTACCTATGAACGCAATCCGTCCTCTGCAAATGATCCAAAATGTAGCTGCCCGGCTTGTTTTCAACCTGCCAAAGTTCTCGCATATCACCCAGCTGCTGCGATCCCTCCACTGGCTTCCGGTAGCTGCACGCATCAGATTCAAAACACTGATGCTGGCCTACAAAGCCAAAAATGGACCAGCTCCCTCTTACCTCAAAGCCCTCATCATTCCTCGCACTGCACCCCTCAACCTCCAGTCTACCAGCACTGCTCGACTGGTTCCACCATCTCTCAGGGTAGGAGGCAAGTATACTACAAGACTCTTCTCTGTTCTGGCACCGAGGTGGTGGAATGAAATTCCCCTAGAGGTCCGGACAGCTGAGTCACTGGCTATTTCCTTGCGGCGGTTGAAGACCTACTTATTCCGGAAACACTTCAACTAGCACTTCTTTCCTTATCTTTTGCATTAAAAAAAAACCAAAACAAAACAAAACACTTTTTCGTTGTAACTTTGAACAAATGTTTTAAACTCATGGTATCTTAAGTATGTAACCTAGTGAACCAGCATTAATGTATTCAATGTTAGAGATTTAAGCACTTATGTACGTCGCTCTGGATAAGGGCGTCTGCCAAATGCTGTAAATGTAAATGTATCTTCAGAGTGTTAAACCCAGACAAAGAAACATGTTTATTACAATATGAGAGCGTGATGATGCAAAGTTTAAATGAACTATTTATTGCATTTTTTTTCTTTATTGCGTCACTGAGCGTAACTGTATGGATGAACGTGAAGAGGTGCAGTTCTTCTGTTAGCCAGAAGAGGTCACTGCTTGTAAACCTTTAACAGAGTTAAACTGAGTATTTAATGCTACGAGTTTCACTAAAATATTAAAAGCTCATCTTAGTTATAAGGAACGAAAGGAGGTCTTACTGATCCGTATTGGATTTTAGTGACTTTATCTTTTACAAATGCTGCTAGTCGAATAAAAAAAGCACTAAGATGGTTAGACGGATGAGTAAATAGCTTTGTAGAAATTGAAGATAATTTATTGTCTCGTTCTATTGTCCTGTTTCTGACCTGGTCTATATTTGACGCTACAGCCGGCGTGAATCCTTACAGCAGAAATGTGAAGTCAGGAAGTCAGATTTACAATCCAGCACTGTACAGTAACTCCCAAAAGTCAACACTTATATTTACCATCATGGATTGATTTATTGTGCTCAGGGCCAAAACAACAGCTCTGAGCTAGATCTCTGCAGCTCCTGAGGTGATGCTTGCCACAATATATATATGTGTGGATCGAAAGATATGGAGCTTTATAAATCCTAAATCAGATTGTGTGCTGGACCAAGGTTCTGTGGACTGTGTGCAGAATATTCCTGCAGGTATTTCACAATCTCTCAGCTCACTGATAAATATTGCTGAGTAATGTTACTCCTCTTATAAATCCAAGAAAACCTCCTACTCCTGGCAAGTACGCACGCATACGCAGGTGCTAAACTGTTCACGCGCCACCAGAGTTGGCAAAAAGATATCCATTCAACTAAATCATTCAGCTTTACTTAAAGAAAGTGCCATTTTTCTGTTGTACGCGCTGCTACTCATAGACTCGCCACATAGTTTAGCCAACAAATAGCACAGCCACAGTAGAGTTTCTCTTTGTGTCACCATGCAACATTTTACATCACATTTTCTACCTACGCTCCTGGCTGCAAATCTGTCCGTATAACACATACAGAAATCCTTCTTGACTAGAGAAGGTTGACATAATTGCACTCAAGTGAGTGGTCCATTTTTAGCTCCTCTTTATCGCTTCATGTGAATTTCCTGTAATAGTCAGTTGTGTATACGGGGGTTGTGTAACTGTTTCCAAACATGCAACGCATTAACTTTGTGGTGATGGGATGGATGTCTCTGGGGAAGAGGTGTAGCTCCTTATTGCTTTGCTTCCTTCATGTTAAGTGGTTGTTTTGATGCCTTTTCTAAGCTTCCAGACTGTTAAATCCAGTTCTTTTAAGCCAGATAGGAGACAATTAGGTTTCAGTTTCCTGGTAGGAATTTGAGACTGAAACATTGAACTGATTGAGTTCCTTTTGTCATCGTTCGGCTGCTTCCTGTTCAGGACCAAGACAGCGGATCTGATCCACATATTTGATTTTTGCACAGGTTTTACACTGGATGTTCATCCTGACCCAACCATTTAATGGGACCGCTGGACCTCCAGAGTACTGTGGGGGAAATGTTTCATTTGCAGAGAAAAGTAAAACATTTACAGCATTTAATCAATCATTAGCTGAGCAATGGAGGCTTTAGGACCTGGGATTTAAACTCACAACCTTCTGACTGGTAGACCAACAACTTAACCACTAGGCTACCTAGGCTAGATGCCTATTACTGTACTAAGTACTACGAAAACAACCCTGTTCCTTATTTTTAAGAGGAACTTCAATGCAAGACCCTACAGGCAAAACTATTTTGGTCATTACTTTTTGGATATATCAAATGCAACAGTGCTTGTCCATTTAAAAACTTAAGCTCCACCCACTTGCCACAGTCATTACCCAATATGACCCAGTAGGATTTCATACAGGATTTTGTGCTGCTCAAACCTGGGGTTATGGAACCGCGCTGTGATGCACCTGTATTAGCACCAATTTTGTGGTGTTAACTGCACATTGTGGTGTCGGTCGTGTACAGTGTCTTCTTGTTTCCTTGCAGGAGGTTAACCCAGGGTTTAAGAATGTACAGTTCTGTCAGGACCACTTTGTCAAATGAGAATTTATTAGATGATAGCATACAGTTAGTGTTTGGCGGTATGGTTCTGTTCGGGGCAGGAATCCACGCGCCCGTCCGTGCGCATGCATGGACCGAGCGGGGAGAGCAGCACTAGAAAATAGAATAGACCCCCCATAACAGAACCATTGATCATGCATAGAGGTTTTTTTTTTTTTTTTTGTTGAAAATAATAAAAGAATAAATGGATAATTAAATAATTAGAGAGAGGGAGAGAGAGAGAAAATATGTAGAGATTTAAGACGTAAACTGGTACAACGAACACGGGTTCCGGCATGGTGGAGTCGAGGTTGGAGGAGGGAGTTTAAGTCGCAGCAGAGGCGACGTGCTAGAAAGCGGCTCAATGAATGGGAATTTAAATTGTCGGGTAATACGGATGACGTAACCGGATTGGTGCGGATTGGTGCTAATTAACAGCTGATGCACGCTTGACAACGTGGCCTGCCAGAACTAACGTGAAGCTTAATCGTTAAAAGTCCGGATGAATACGAAGGATTTTACTGAGTCGTATGAGGTAACCCAGTATTTGGGATCCAGCTCTAGTGTTTTTAACAGCAGTATTTGGTTTTAAACCTGTAGCTTTTAGACTGTGGTGTTTTTGGCTGAGCAGATCTCATCCTGGATGATAATCAACAGTCTGATACCGATACCAGATCTGCTCGTGACCGACTGCACCTTGTATCCATTTCACTGATGCATTAGTAAAGATTAGAAACACAAGCGAGTCCAGACTCACTCGATTGAAGCTATCTGAGGCATTTAAACCGCTTTTTTTCTGCATGTGGTGCCTTTAAATCTTTTCTGCTGTATTCTGTCCTGTTAGCATGTGTGTATTGAGCAGAACACCTCTGATGCCAAACCTTTGTGTTAATGTCCACATGTAAAGCAGGACACTAGGTGAGTGGACACTTTCATCACTAGAAAGGCGGCAGGCTTTTTTTCTCCTCCAATGATGTTGTCCTCCAGCTGCATTTGGAAGCTGAGGTGAATCCTGGAGCTGTAAAAGAAAACTGCAGTGTTTGCACCTTTTTCATACACAACACCACCCCATTTTATATATATTTTTAACATATTTATCATTATCCAAATTCTCATCCAGCGAGTGCATCGTACGAGCTCTAAGATAAAAACGGGATACGACGTTTGCGTAGAAATGCGGAGGCTTTTTTTTGCTGAATTTAACTTTTGAAGTAAAAAATGAAAAAGATGTCAGCGCAGGAAGGAAGCAATCGATCAACTGGTTGTAAACTATAAGAAACTATAAGGTGTAACAATCGACTCCCTAAACGATTCGATTCGGGTTGATTCTCTGAATATGTTGAGCAAAAAAGAATTAGGATTCGAAAAGGAGTCATTTCTGAGTCATAAACAACGTTAAACATGCAATGTCTCTCTTTTTCTGTCTGTTCTTTGTCTGGTACTTTTTCTGTTTCCCTCTTCTTTCTCTATTCTTTACTTCTTTTTGTCTCGTCTTTCTCCTAATCCTATTATCTCTTTCTCTATGTCTGTTCCCCTCTCTCCCTCTACCCTCCATTTCTCTGTGCCTGCCTCCCTTTTTCTCTCTCACAGTCTTTCTCTCCCTCGTCCCTCTGTCTGTCTCACTCTCTTTCCCTCTATCCCCCTCTCTCTGTCTCTCTCCTCCTGTCTTACTCTCATTATCCCCTTCCTCTCTCTCTCTGTATCTATGTATCTATCTATCCTCCAACTGTCTCTCTCTCCATCTCTTTCTTTCTTTCCTCTATCTATCTATCTATCTATCTATCTATCTATCTATCTATCTATCTATCTATCTATCTATCTATCTATCTATCTATCTATCTATCCTTCATCTCTCTCTCTCTCTCTCTCTCTCTCTCTCTCTCTCTCTCTCTCTCTCTCTCTCTATCTATCTATCTCTTTCTGCCTGTTTCTTTATAGGGTCATTGAGGGGTCAGGAATCTGAAGCTATGAATGACAGGAGCTTTTGCCACTTCTCCTGACTTGAGGCAGAGTTACAAAGGCACAGAATGCCTCACTGCCATGCTTTTTCTCCCAGAAAATCTACTGCCACCTGAGTGTTACTTCAGTAACACAGCCTCACAGCCTCCATTCATCAGTTCCCATGTCTCTCTCTCTCTCTCTCTCTCTCTCTCTCTCTCTCTCTCTCTCTCTCTCTCTCTCTCTCTCTCTCTCTCTCTCTCACACACACTGTATTTAGGCTGTCTAATTATTCCCTGTAATCTTTGCACTCTGTCTAGCTTCAAGTAAACTGACTCGGGTGTAAAATCCTAGCAGCTGAGCAGTGAGTTAGTAACGAGTGAGTTAGTATTCCTTAAAAGATCCCTTCTGCTTGCTGGCTGAATGCATCACCGATCCGTTATAACACTGTAGCATCCGAGAACCCGTCTGTGGGAAAAATAATTATTATGGTGTCTTATGAAATCTAATAAGATTTCATCAGCGTGTGATTTCTTCTTTCCTTCTACACTGTGCTAAATAGAGCAACATTACACAGAATATCACAGAAGGGTCTCTGGTAAGGAATAAAAAATACACTTGTATGGGTTACAGAAGAATAATCATGACCTGGTGGATTGATGCTGATTACCTGAAGTTGATTATGTCTAGAAGTCTTTTATTCTTCTTATAACACCCAAGACGATGATTTCCCTTTAAATTACAGCCAGCACAAGGGTATGATCCGCTGTTGTAGATCTTGTACACAACACCTTCTAACCAATCATTGTGGCTCCAATAAGAAACTATCACGAAGTCCCCGTTAGAATTCTGTAGGACACTTGTATAAAATCATGTTGTGGATGCATTCAGATAGTTGTGAGTTCAAATCCCAACAAGAACTACTAAGCTTTAACTGCTGGGCTTTTAAACAAAGACCTTAACCCTCAAATGCTTAGTGGTATAAGTGTAAGAAATGTAAGTACGGTGTGATATTAATGCTGTACAGCGATGAAAGGACACAGTAACTAGCCAGTAGAAACGAATGGAATACTTTAAATGTTACCATGATACGATATTTCTCAGCAGGGAAATCAGAGCTGTTGTGCTAGATAAGTCTCGCTCCAGTTTCAGAACAGTGGGGTTTGTTGATCTTGTCTGTTCTTGCAGAGGTAGAAGAAAAAATTCTGCTATGCTCTTGGGCAGCAGCATGTTGCTTGTTATGCCACGTGTTGTATGTTTGCAAGATTGAACTTGCAGCAATCCTAGCTGTTTTGTCTCTGTGTAATCCTTTTCTGATTTGAGACATGCAGGTATGTGGTGGTCATTGTGTATGACCTTGCATTTAGATTACTGGCTTCCATTTATCATGCTTATCAGTTCTGCAATTTGTTTCTCTGGGAAAAAATGTCCCTTTAAAGAGGGTTTCAAGTAGGACACTTTAAGTAACCAACATTAACTTTATCTAAGGAACCCTTGAGGAATTAGCTGCAGAACCCGTGAGGAACTGTCTGAGGAACAAGCTGCATAACCCTTGAGGAGCAAGCTGCGTAACCCTTGAGGATCAAGCTGCATAACTCTTAAGGAACTGTCTGAGGAACTCTTAAGGTACAAGCTGCGTAACCCTTGAGGAACAAGCTGCAGAAACCTTGAGGAACTGTCTGAGGAACTCTTGAGGTACAAGCTGCGTAACCCTTGAGGAACAAGCTGCGTAACCCTTGAGGAACAAGCTGCAGAAACCTTGAGGAACTGTCTGAGGAACTCTTGAGGAACAAGCTGCGTAACCCTTAAGGAACAAGCTGCTGCGTAACCATTGAGGAACAAGCTGCGTAACCCTTGAGGAACAAGCTGCATAACCCTTAAGGAACTGTCTGAGGAACTCTTAAGAAACAAGCTGCGTAAACCTTGAGGAACAAGCTGCAGAAACCTTGAGGAACTCTTGAGGAACTGTCTGAGGAACTCTTGAGGTACAAGCTGCGTAACCCTTGAGGAACAAGCTGCAGAAACCTTGAGGAACTCTTGAGGAACTGTCTGAGGAACTCTTGAGGTACAAGCTGCGTAACCCTTGAGGAACTAGCTGCAGAAACATTGAGGAACTGTCTGAGGAACTATTAAGGAATTGGCTGAGGAACTCTTGAGGAACTATCTGAAGAAGGCTTGAGGAAAAATAATTATACACATAAACCTCGTTTGCTATATAAAGAGTGCTACAGTAGATGTCATAATTAGCAGGTTTGTTGCAGGTTTGTCATAATGCTCACTCCAAGTTTCTTCATTAACCGCATTTTCATGGTCAGGGTTCGTGGTGGAACTGAGCTAAATCTGGGAACACTCAAGACTTTCATGATGGTACAGTATGTCAGTTCACCACAAGCAATTTAGTAGTAACTCGTATATTCTTGGGAGGTGAGAGGATAGAAGAGACCCTAGAGGAAATCCATGTGGACACGAGGAAAACACACAGACGGTTAGCCGAGGTCAGGATTGAATCGGGGACCATGTGGGCTGCAACACTTCCCAATTACCCTTCAGTAACATAGTCAGGAAAAAAAAAAATAGACACTACACGAGGTCGTATTATTCGGAGAAGTAATATCGCTTTTTTTTAATTGCTTTTTTGCATCATGCTTTTCTTAGTATCTCTAAATACGTTCCAATTCCTCCTAATTATTCTAATGGTTAAAGTTTACTCGCTTGCTTATTTAATTAGCAGAAAATGTTCTTCTTGTTATTAAAATTGCTCATCGCAAGCTACCTAAAATACATGTTTTCCCTTTTACATCGGAATTTGCGTTATCCTTCAGCATTACGGATGTTATGCAAATCTGCATTAGGATTATCGTCCGTTTTTGAACAGCTTGCTCTTGCTTTTATCTGCCTTGTGACAAGCTGTTTCTGACTCGTCACTTGTCCTTCAGCGTGTACAGCAGTCATTCTCAGAGTAGTGTGTGTGTGTGTTTGTGTGTGTGTGAGCTAAGTGAAACATTCCTGTGTCATTAGTAAATGTGTGTATACTCGCATGCGTCTGTAAAACACAATGCACAGATGCCTTTAGGGCCTGAGTTCAGATGTCATTTCACAGCACGGTTAAAAAAAAAAAAAAAACCTTGAGAATTCAGTCTGTGTGTTCTTCAGTCGAACATACCACCATACCACAGCATTACAGCATGCACATCCCTGCTCGCACCGAGCTCACCGTGAGCAGGCTGGTGATTTAAACAGGCTACACACTAATTAATGTTAATGAATTGGCTCGATAAAGCAAGCAGATGCTAAAATTGTGCAGTTATAAGTGCGGATCTGATATCTTTCCCGTTTACAGTCGATAAGATCGTTAACAACGATCGTATATAGCAAATAATCTGTGCACAAACCTGCAAGCAGAATCTTTTGATCATTTGTGTTACTTCAGTCTAGCTGCAATTTTAGAAATACACTAGTTTGTTTACCGTACATCATAGTAAAAATCTCTTATTGTACCACCCCTGGAGCAGAAAGGGTTTTAAGGGCCTTGCTCAAGGGCCCAACGATGCCAGCTTGACGGTTCTGAGGCTTGAATCGATCAGGATACTAAGGACTAATAGATTGAGTAAATGAATACGAAGGTAAAGTATTTCGTAGGGTGCGGTATTTTTAATGAAATACACCAATTAGGACCAATTCTCTGTAAACACAAAACCGACTATGCCGTGACATTGTGAATATGTAGTAACTCCAACTAGGGCTTTCGAGCCACATGCACCAAATTCTGATGTTGTAGACCCCGGTATGATGTTTGTTGCTATTACTTTTCTAAGCGATCCGATTGGCCTTTTTTCCCATAGACTCCCGTTGTGATGTCACGTGAAAATTAAAAATTAGCACAACATGGAATTGTGACATATAAAAAAATTCAGCACAATGAGGAGAACTTCCTGAAGAGTATTCGGATGACATCACATGCTCATCTCCTCTTACAGTACCTCCAAATGTTTTGGCACCCTAGCTTTCTGTCTACTTGCTTCTAAAAGTAACACTGACCTTTATGTCCACTCGCCTCCAAAAAGCACCGGCCTTTGCGAATACTTGCACCGTCAAAGCCAACATCAAAGTTTGTCATGACGAACTTTACAAATCTAGTTTCAATTCAATTCTTTATTTGTATAGCGCTTTTTTACAATTGACATTGTCTCAAAGCAGCTTTACAGAACATAAACATAGAACAAAAGGTTAATATAAAGAATAATATAAAGATTAATAGAATACAAAATTCACGATTAATATTAGATAGATCTAGTTCACAATCTGTATATATTTATCTCCAATGAGTAAGTCTGAGGTGACTCGGGCAGCAGAGGCAAGGAAAAACTCCCTTAGATGGTAAAGGAAGAAACCTTAAGAGGAACCAGACTCATTTAAAATCAATAAAAAATATAAAATGTTATCCAGTGTTCTAACTTTCGCTTACTCTCATCAAAAGTAGTGATCGCGTATAAAGAGAAATGAATTGTAGACACTGACTCCTCACCCGGAGGGACTTTTCTTTACTAGCCGAGTGCTTAATATTTCTGTATTTTCAGCCCTATTGTATTTGCCAGAGAGTGTTTTTACTGACCTTGCACAATGTCCTTGAAAGGGAAGAGGAAGAGATAAGCGAATGCTTGGATTGGACATATTGGGAACCTTGACTTGGGAATGACTTCGGCTTGTTACCGATCATATGTTGGCTAGTTTGTGTGTGTGTAAAAGTGTACGACTCTGTGATACACACAGGTTCACTGAGTGATTTATGATCTTCCTGGATTTGTCAGGAGTGCACCAAATACCTCTCCCTCGGGCCTCTGCTTGCAGGGGGAGGAGTAAGCGTTCCTCTCGTCTTCCTTACAGTCTCTCCCTGGTGAGATCCTCTCTCTGTGATTCAGGAGCAGTTCTGACTTGCAGGAGAGCTGAGGTGAAGTGCAACAAGAACAAGTAAAAGACTGGAGAGGGGAGAACTGGAGACCAGGCTGCTCCGGTTGTACAGTAAGAGGGTGAAAGTGTGTGAGATTGTGAAAGCCATGTCTGCGTTGGTGAGGAGAGCACTGGGGAGGAGGTGTCACTATTACGGTCTGCTGGCTCGCACCAGGCACTGGAGGCAGGGCCGCTCACGTAGCCGGAGCAGAGCAGCCAACAAGGGTAAATAACACTTACCGTTGTCCTTCCTGCTCCTACTGTGCGCTAATATACATGCACAGGAAGAACAATACAGCATAGCATCACAAAGTGTACTGTATCTGTTCAGTTTACTTCTGGAACTTTGGAAAGCACTAGAAATAAATTAATATACAATATATATTTAATCCAGCATGGACTATATTGTCAGAAGAGCAGCTTTATTTTTTTTTTTTATAAAGATGGAGTATGTATGATGGGTCCAGATCGGTCCACATGGGTCCGAATTCTCTCTCAGTTGAATGTCAGTGGTCAGTGTTTGGTTGGTTGTTCCTTTAGTTCTGGATCTCGGTTAATAGGTCTGTTGGTACCATCATGTTCCCTGTTGGTACCAATCCATGTTCATTTCCACATGAAAAACTCCTTGTGAGTTTTGTAGCATGGAGGAACTGCTTCCTGAGTCTTATTCAGAGATATTTTTTATTTGAAATGTTCTTGACTTGTATGACTTGATTTTTATTTTTTATTTTATTTTTCTAGAAGCTTTTATTTCTAAACCCTAACTTAAACTAGTTTGATTATTATAAAGCCGATGGACTTTTTATCTTTATCAAGAGTATTTCTTCAACACGAAGTTCTTAGGTATTTCTAGAATTTAGCGATGTTGGAGTACCAATGCTAAGATATCATAAATCCCATTCAGTTCACAACAAGTTTTTCTTTTGGGTATTCAGAACCAACTAGGTCTCACATTCACATATTAATTGGTATCTGCTTGGACCTTGTCCAATTTTATTCATACTTAATTTTCAAAAAACGATCTTGATTTATTCTCGAACCTGAAGATTGACTCCATGGCTTAGATGATACAAGGTTCACAGACTCACAGGTTTTGGTTTATGGTATGATTGGTTGGAGGATTTACAGATTATATGGTCAAACTTTTAAGGTTTTTGGTAGAACCCTGCCACAGAAGATTTCCTAATCTGCGCAGATTCCACAATGAACCATTCACGAACCCATAGACAATCCATGTACCATAGAGATACATAGAAGTTGTGTATCTTTACTGGCATCAAAGTAATGAAAACAAACTGAACAACTACTGGATGTCTTCAAATAAAAAAAAAAGATTTGTACTTTGCTGTATTATCTCATACTAACAACTTTCGGATAGGGTTGCTAGCTTGGTAGCATTCTTAGACCCTCTGTACTGTATGTACTAGCATGCAAATATGATTTTGACATTATAAAGCACATCTGTAAGAACATCTGCCAGAAGAGGTCAATCAAGGATGTGTCAGAAATTATTAGGATCGAACAGATAATGTATTCTTGATAGTTACAATCTAGTCACAAATAGTTACAGATACGAGTAGAATCTGCTTGCCCGGAAAAGTTTACATGTGATCTGGTTCAGTCTTTCATCCCTCAGCCCTGTAAAATAAAGAAGTGGTCATCTATAAAGATCAAATAATGACACGGTTTGTTAATATCCGAATGTGGCTTACATATCTTACATATCATTAGCTATTTCCTGGTTTAAATTAGGCTACTAGTTTGCTATATATTTTGATATATACTGTAGAGGCAGATAAAATTGTTTTAATAAATGCAAGTAAAAACAAAAATAACTACATGAATGAACTGGAGTGATGTAGCTGAGCTTGAGGAAATGCCAGTTCTACATCTGTGGATTGTGTTTTCAGGCCCATAGCAGTAGTAGTTAGCTGTCTAGGAATGTTTACAGCCATCTGGTTGTTCGGCAAGGTGATTACATGCCATTTTTACTTCAAGAGTGCTGAGTCGTTTCTCCGTAGCACCATTCATTCCAGTTTACGAGATACTTTGTTAGATCATCAATGGCTGAGATATTGTAGAATTTTTGCTCATATTGTACAAAATCTCAGCCATTTTGCACATACTATAGAATATTTCAGTCATTTACTGTTTTTTGCACAATTCTATATATTATCCCAAGGACCTGCTGCTAAGAAACTGTGTTCATTCTAATGTTACTGCATGAAATATCGCCTGAACATCAGTATTCACATACAGTATTTACTCTGGTCGGTCGGCGCTGTTTCTGTTACTGTTTATTGTCTTTTGTGTGTTGTATTTTTTGTCTTGTAACTTTTTGTCTACACTGTCTTTTGTCCTGCACTGTTTGCACCAGGTTGCACAGTTGCACTTTATGTGGCTAAGACTACTTACAAGTCCTTAGCCCCGTCTTATGTTTTATGTAGCACCATGATCCTGGAGAAACGTTGTCTCATTTTGCTTTGTACTGCAACAGCTATATATGGTTGTAATGACAATAAAAGCTTCTTGACTCTTGACTTGACTTCACAGTGGAAGAATCCAGATCTTCTACCCATACCATACCTATAAAACGATATACAGTACTGTAACAATGTGTGAATAAGACCTGGTGATCCTTGTGTACTTTCCCGGACAAGGTTATAATCTCTGAAAGGGATTTATTCCCAGCTCTAATCTGTGTCATCACACTTTGGCTCGTTGTGTTGCCTTGTAAATGAAACCACAAAGCCCTAACAGTTAGCAGGAATTTCTTTTGGCCCTACCTTTCTCATAAAGCCTACCTTATAATCAGCAGGAAAGGATTTTCCTAATAGGATGCCAGATGTGGTGGATTTGCCCCTTCAGGGTGAAAGCAGATGTAGTATACACTCGGTTTCTGAAGGGTTCCTGTGATGTTGGGTTGCGGTGATGTTAGAACAGTGTGAGAATTTTCCTATGAGCTCGTCGGTTCGGTAGTTTGCACCAGCGCTACGTAAAAGTGTAATTAACAGTACAGAATGTTTTTTTTTTTTTTTTTAACACAGACATCGATGTGACATGGGTGTTTTTTTTCATGAGGTGTGTCCACAATTTAATAAATCCATCATTTCAATTTTGTAATTTAATGTCTATAAATACTTAACTTTTTGCAACAGCTGTATTTAAAAAAATTTGTAATTTACAGCAATGAGACCATTGAAAATCTTGTAATGTAATACAGTAAACATGCTGGAGCCATGCTTGTGTGGTAGCATAAATATAATGTTCATGTCACCTTAGGTGAATTTTCAAAGAGAAACTGCGAACCCTGATCTCCAGATTTTCACACACAACAGGCTTTTAGAGTTTAACACCCAGCAGAAATGCCTTGGAGCTACTCTTTACAACCGTGGTGAGCAGAAAAGCATGTCAGAATGTGCAATATGTCAAAGCTTGATGCAGATGAGCTACGGTTTCTATCCTACAAGCAGACCAGGAACCTGCAACAGGAATCTGAGGCTACAGTGAGCACATATTCACTATGATTCTCACTCACTCATCACTCACTCATTTTCTACTGCTTATCCGAACTACCTCGGGTCACGGGGAGCCTGTGCCTATCTCAGGCGTCATCGGGCATCAAGGCAGGATACACCCTGGACGGAGTGCCAACCCATCGCAGGGCAACACACACACACTCATTCACTCACACACTCACACACTACGGACAATTTTCCAGAGATGCCAATCAACCTACCATGCATGTCTTTGGACCGGGGGAGGAAAGCGGAGTACCCGGAGGAAACCCCCGAGGCACGGGGAGAACATGCAAACTCCACACACACAAGGCGGAGGCGGGAATCGAACCCCAACCCTGGAGGTGTGATGCGAACATGCTAACCACTAAGCCACCGTGTCCCCCCATGATGTTCTCACAACATTATTAATTTTCATATAACATACCTTGGTTTTGATGTTGGTAGTATTTGAAGTAGCCACACCATAAGAATTGATGTATTTGTTTGTAAACTTGTGGATTCGATCTATTAATTAATTCACACACGTCCCCAGAGACCATCTTGTTTTTTGTTGCTCATCCTCCTTCTGCGTTTTCATTCTTTGAGTATCTCTCTGGTCTCTCAGTAGACTGTGGTCTCTTCTGTTGAGAGACTGCTGCTCACATCTCCTATGTGTGTGGCTTTCCCGTCTCAACGCCTCTGGGGATACACGTTCTTCAACAGCTCCAGTGATTAGAGCTTTTTTCAGCCATTCTGTCTGAGTCATAAAATATAAGGGAACGGTTTAACACTGTATAATAGTGAGCAAATGAAAAAATCACACCTTTGCTGTCATTTCAAGTGTCCATTCATTTTATCTAATCATATTATACAAATGTTAAATACACTGCTATTTATTTTTATTTAAAGGCCAGAAAATACTAAACTTTTTCAAATTAGCCTAAAAAGTACTAAAAAGGCCAGAAAATGCAAAAAAACTTTTAAGCTTATAAATTTATAAAGAACGGGGGGACACGGTGGCTTAGTGGTTAGCACGTTCGCATCACACCTCCAGGGTTGGGGGTTCGATTCCCTCCGCCTTGTGTGTGTAGAGTTTGCATGTTCTCCCTGTGCCTCGGGGGTTTCCTCCGGGTACTCCGGTTTCCTGCCCTGGTCCAAAGACATGCATGGTAGGTTGATTGGCATATCTGGAAAATTGTCCGTAGTGTGTGAGTGTGTGAGTGAATAAGAGTGTGTGTGTGTGTGTGTGCCCTGTGATGGGTTGGCACTCCGTCCAGGGTGTATCCTGCCTTGATGCCCGATGATGCCTGAGATAAGCACAGGCTCCCCGTGACCCGAGGTAGTTCGGATAAGCGGTAGGAAATGAATGAATGAATGAAATTTATAAAGAGGCAACACATTTCAAGAGTCTATGAATATAAAGGCAAAACACGGTATGTCACTGTCTGGTATCCTAAATAGCCTCATACAGGATGAATAGCATAACTTAACTAGCATAGCACAGCTAGCTTTGCTTGTGTTTTTAGCTAAAAAATAAAGACCAAGTACAGGTACACGAGTCTTGATATGTAGTTTCGAAACCTGTAACAATATACTAGAGCGATTTAAAAGATTTGTTCTTCATTAAGTTCAGGTTAATTAACACAATCTCTTGCTAGATTGTAGAAATGCTAGTTTGTAAATGTACCAGAACTACCAAACTTTAATTAGTCAGCTATATTAGCCTGTTAGCCTGCTGGACTCTGCTCTACTCTAATATATCCAACATGACTGGTCTGAGACATGGAGTTTACTTCACAAGCTGAGCTGAAACGTGATGCTTTGTGATTCATATTGAGTATTGAACCATTAAATAATGTTTAATTAGTACATTTTTAACTTCAGGCATGGTTAAATAAATCAAATGCTAATAAAATTCACCTGCTTAAAACATCATTTTAATAGGGAAAAATAAGCATTTTTTTGAAGGAGTCCCTGGTCATCGAGCGCATTGTAACAGTCAGAGTTAAAGCTGGAGATTTTCCAAAGTTTTCCAACATAGGAGTCTTCGGAGGACTTTCCGGTTGCTTGGTAACAAGACAAGCTGCGTTTTTATTTCTCTAATTAACTCTAAGACAGAAAAAACTACAAAAGGTTTGTGAAGGAACAATTTTTATAGCTGCTGGAACCCAAGTGATAAAAGGAGTATAAACCTATAAAAATATCTATCTATCTATCTATCTATCTATCTATCTATCTATCTATCTATCTATCTATCTATCTATCTATCTATCTATCTATCTATCTATCTATCTATTTCTCTCTCTACCCCTCTCCCTTCTATCTATCTATCTATCTATCTATCTATCTATCTATCTATCTATCTATCTATCTATCTATCTATCTATCTTTCTATCTATCTATTTCTCTCTCTACCCCTCTCCCTTCTATCTATCTATCTATCTATCTATCTATCTATCTATCTATCTATCTATCTATCTATCTATCTATCTATCTATCTATCTATCTATCTATCTTTTTGATCACTTGTCACATACTCTTGCTGAAAGCCAAACTAATGTTATAAAATTACCCCACATTCTTTCCAAAATGGGAATAAATAACACGATGAAATCCACTTTAGTGCAATTTCTCCTCTTTTTCAATCGACTCTGCGCTCTCACACTAATAGCACAGACCACATTGTCCGCACATCTCAAAGATTTATTACAGTTCAATCCTTAGAATTTCAAATGTAAAGAGAAATTGACGACCCACCAAAGAACCCCCATCTCGACACATCATGGCAGACTCACGCTGGAAGTTCAGACCTGATGAAGAAGTTTGGAGATGTGTGAAAAGCATGTGTGTGTATACGCTAGAGGTCTTCTCGGGTCTAAAGAAATGTACCCGACCCCAAGTGACCCGAAGCACATTTTACCCAAACCTGACGTGCATCATTTTTTTTTTAAGAAAGACCCGACCCGAGACAAACCCGAAAAAATTAGACCCGAGTCCGACCCGAGTCCGACCCGAGTCCGACCCGACTCGACGCCATTTTTCTTAACCCGACTGGACCTGAATGTTGCATAACTCTACACTAAAGTAACCGCTACAGCGTGGAATCAAAATTGATTGACAGGTCTGTTTCAACAAGAATGAGCTTACCGCCAGCCACACGTCGCCAGCCACACGTCGCAAGCGGTCTTGGCAAACAGAGGAGAGGTTGGAAAAGGACTCGAGTCGATGCACACACACGAGATACAGTAGTTTGTGTCTTCTCGGGTCCGTTCGGTAAAAACACATTCATTTTAAATTACCCGAGACCCGATGTCGCTATTATTATACCTGACCCTTGTCTGAGGCACACGTGAAACTTTTAGACCCGAACCCGCTCGGGTCTCGGGTCAGACCTCGGGTTTTCGGATCCCCGAGACCTCTAATATACGGTAGTAAAATGAGGCGTAAAACTTAGCGAGAGAACGAGGAATTTTCTCTGATATTGCGTAGATGCGGTGCAGTGTGTGATTTGTGCTGCATGTGATGGAGCGAGAAAAGAGGGCAGATCCAGCAGGAGTAATTGACTTTTCAATGCTGTGTTCTCCATCTGCTCTCTCTGCTGTATTCCTAATTCCAGCTGCAGGGAGCTTATTCTCACTACGCTTGTTTGTTTGTAAAATGGCTTGCCTAACGATACTGTACCATATAAAGTTCTTGTAACTTTTTCCAGGCACTGCTAAAGGGCTTTTCAGATCACTGAATGGAGCAGTTATTGCTGCCGTTATCGCGTACCTTTTATAAAGAACATTACCTGTTCGACCAGAATCAACTGTATTCTCAATGCTGATTGGTCAGATTGATTTGTTTATTTTTTTTCTTATATAACTAAGCGACTTCCTGACTAAAAACAATGATATACACATTGTTAAAGTCTCATTGCCAAATCTCCCTCCAGAATGTTACATATTAGCGGCAATAAAACTGATTGGGGGCATGGTGGCTTAGTGGTTGGCACGTTTGCCTCACATCTCCAGGGTTGGGGGTTCGATTCCTGCCTCCGCCTTGTGTGTGTGGAGTTTGCATGTTCTCCCCGTGCCTCGGGGGTTTCCTCCGTGTACTCCAATTTCCTCCTACGGTCCAAAGACATGCATGGTAATTTGATTGGCATCTCTGGAAAATTGTCCATAGTGTGTGAGTGTGTGAGTGAATGAGAGTGTGTGTGTGTGCCCTGCGATGGGTTGGCACTCCGTCCAGGGTGTATCCTGCCTTGATGCCCGATGACGCCTGAGATAGGCTCAGGCTCCCCGTGACCCGAGAAGTTCGGATAAAGTGGTAGAAAATGAATGAATGAATGAATGAATACTGATTGGTTGTTAAGTAAAATACTAGTTGCACCACCCAATGATATTACTATGGCAACCAGTAGTAGCACTGCCTGCTGGCGGCTTTTATATTACAACGACTGGCGACTTGTGTGAACGTAGAATGAATATTTATATATGTTTTAAAAATACTGATTAGCAAAGAGGTCTTGGGTATGAAATATTCTGAAAAAGAAAATCTCGCCATCTTTGCCGCAATGACTCTCTCAAGACGTGTTTATATGCCTTCTGTATCAGCCGTACGCTGCAGCAGCTGTGCCTGTCCACAACGCGCCGTTACTCCTACTTAAGCACCATCCTTCAAAACAATGTGCTGCTCTCACTGAGCTGTACTCACATCACTGCAGCATCCATCTGTTCTTCTCTTTCCTTTCCGCTGTCCCTGCGTTTGACTTCGGCTTCATAATTGCTGCGTTTTGAGTGTCAGTGTTGCTGACTGCGGGGCTTTGCGTCACGTCTCCGGTTTGCTGGACAGTCTGACGTCCTGATGCTTGACAACATGGCTAGCAGATCCGTAACCTCACCTCCAAATGGATAAACGTAGCTATTCCTGCTTTAGCTCAGACCTGAACGGGTGAAACTTCAGATCTCTGGATCTTTTCATATTCAGCCCACAATTCCATAACATAATCAAGACATTTTTGTTTGTAAAATAAAATGACAGCATTTTATTATTAGACTTCTGCTAGAAAATGAACATCTGCTAAACACATCACTGGGTACATTATTACTATAGAGCCCATAATTGAAATCCATAAAATCCTACATAAACTGAAAAAAGAGATGGCGGTGGACTTAAAAAAAAGCCATGTGCATTTAGATTAAGTACAAAATGAGCCAAGTGTGAATTTGGCCTTGTTGGCCAGCCAAATAAGAGCAACGTGACATTTTCCCGCTGCAATTTCTCTGAATGACGTGACCCTCGCTCAGATCCAGCGTGTCCTCTGCACACTTCCTCTATATGTCTCTCTGCTGCTTCTCCTGGGTCATGTGTCTTGATCAGAGGAGATTAATGGGGTTCTAGCAGCAGGCGTTTGTGCTGCTGTTCTCTGATGGATGGCTCGTGAGGATGCCTGAGCCTGGCGTGATTAACCTGCGTGTGGTATTATTCCATCCATGTTCTCGCATGCTGTGATTGCGTTGTGCTACTGAGAAATGTTCTGCGAGGCAACGTGTTTTGTCTCTACCTGGAAATGAAAACAACACAAACAATAGAAAGCAAAGGCAATTTATTGCTAGTAAAAAACTAAAAAGACATTTTCTGGTTATTCTGGTTCGAAAAGCTTTTCTTGGAATAGCCAGCAGCTTAAACTGAGACATTTTAACCATATATAGCTGACGCAGTACATGACAAATGACATGAAGCTACATAAAAACAACACAGATCTAAGGACTTAGAAGTCAACTAAAACATGTAAATAGCACCATTTTGTATCTGGAGCGGCTGATGCGTGCTACTGCCGTGCCGCCATCTTGGTTGGCATGAAATAAGGAGAAACACCAGTTGTTTTGATGTGAGATTTCAACCTTTTGAAAGTTGGTCTTCAACCCTTGCACCATTTGGCTTAAACATTGAGGCTAAAACATTCATTCATTCATTCTCTACTGCTTATCCGAACTACCTCGGGTCACGGGGAGGAGGCAGGATACACCCTGGACGAAGTGCCAACCCATCGCAGGGCACACACACACACTCTCATTCACTTACGCAATCACACACTACGGACAATTTTCCAGAGATGCCAATCAACCTACCATGCATGTCTTTGGACCGGGGGAGGAAACCAGAGTACCCGGAGGAAACCCCCGAGGCACGGGGAGAACATGCAAACTCCACACACACAAGACGGAGGCGGGAATCGAACCCCCAACCCTGGAGGCGTGAGGCGAACGTGCTAACCACTAAGCCACCGTGCCCCCCGAGGCTAAAACTATTATAATTTAATTATTGGGCCTCATGTGGACTCGTTTAGTCTGTACTGCAGTTTACTTCTCCAAAGCAGTCCAAATGATCTTTTAACAGAGATTCATCTTTCCTCGTGTTGTTAGCATGAGCGCTTTAGCTAAACAGGATCTTAACGATCAGGAGTTCTGGCTGGTGAGGAGAAGCTGAGAAGAAACACTTTACCTTATAAAAAAGGCAGTAATTCTCTGTTGTCGCTGCTCATTACACGAGGAAACTCACAAGTGCTCGATGGCCTTATGCAGCTTCTAATTGCCCTTTAACGATTTGCATTTGCACAGAACTTTATCTGTCTCGAGTGAGAGGCTTAATGTCAAAAGAATGGTGGAACCAATTACAGCCGTGCATGCTAATATTGGTGTCACGCTAATCACACGGAAGCTTGTAGTAAGCATCTGCAGCGCTGTGAGATTCCTGTGAAATCTTGGACACGGTGTTTACATGCCGGACTTCTCTTCTGCATGTTGAGCAATATGAAATTGAATGAAAGCACTTTCTGCTTGTTCCAACGCTATGTGTTATCATTGAAATCGTTGCGTGTGTTACTTGCTTGTTATGTACTGTCATATTTGTGCGAAGGAGTGTTTTGTTATCATTTGATTGCATTCGGACCCACGGGGCACCGCACTGGTCATGACACCACACTGAGCATATGGATTAAGATGTTACGATACCAGCCGGGCTAATTAAGATGATAAACAAGAGTTGTTGCTTGGCATCTTCCTCCCATGCTTTCCAATCTGTTCATGTAGTGAGAGGAAGAACTTTGGTAATGCAGGAAGAAACACACATTCACAATGACGACCATGATGGAGCATGACTGAGCATGTCATTTTGACAATAATCTATAGCTCTTAATGACTATAATGGCTGTTTTCTTTGATCTCTCTCTCTCACTCATTTTCTACCGCTTATCCGAACTTCTCGTTTCACGGGGAGCCTGTGCTTATCTCGGGCGTCATCGGGCATCAAGGCAGGATACATCCTGGACGGAGTGCCAACCCATCGCAGGGCACACACACAAACTCTCATTCACACACTACGGACAATTTTCCAGAGATGCCAATCAACCTACCATGCATGTCTTTGGACCGGGGGAGGAAACCGGAGTACCCGGAGGAAACCCCCGAGGCACGGGGAGAACATGCAAACTCCACACACACAAGGCGGAGGCGGGAATCGAACCCCCAACCCTGGAGGTGTGAGGCGAACGTGCTAACCACTAAGCCATTGTGTCCCCCTAGTTTTCTTTGATATTTTTAGATTAAATGCAAAAAAAAAAGTTGCTGGAACATCAGCAAATGTGAAATTTGTACTTTTTTCAATGTCGACAAAAGTTTTTATACCATCTGAAAGCAACAACAATCAGCATCCCATATCGAAGTGAGAAAGTCATTCATTCATTCATTCATTTTAACCCAGTACACTGGAGCGGAATGGAAATCGACTTTTTCTGACGTTTTCAGTCAGTGTAAACTTCATTTATCGCTGTGTAGCTGATCCACCTACTGGGTTGTTCTTTGAGGGTGGGAGGAAACCAGAGATTGCAAAAGGAGACCCACACACAGAGGTACAAATCTCTGCCCAAAGACTCAGCTCAGGACCAACCAGGAAGGCAGCAGTGCTTCTTAAGCTAGACACTAAGCCATCATTTTAATATAATATGTGACATGACATATGGCTAAGTTTAGTGACCCGTGCTCAGAATTTGTTCTCTGTGTTTAACTCATCCAAAGTGAACACACACACACACACACCCGGAGCAATGGGCAGCCATTTTATGCTTCCCACCCCCCAGGGAGCAGTTGGGGGGGTTCGGTGCCTTGCTCAAGGGCACCTCAGTCGTGGCCGGCCCGAGACTCAAACCCACAACCTTACGGTTAGGAGTCAGACTCCTTTAGGCCACGACTTCCCTCTGTGATTGAACTCACTGTGATTGAACTCACTGTGATTGAACTCCAATCTCCTTACAGAACAACCCTGAAATAGGCCGCATCCCAAACCGTGTGCAACTGTTCTAAACTGTCGGCTACTCTAATATTAAAAGTCACAGGTGATGATGTCATGAGTTTCACATAGTCTTTAGCATGTTCTTAAAGATAGCTAATTGTTCACTTAACATCAATTTCTCTGTACTGTAGTGTGTAGCTGTAGATTTTTAGAGATTTGACATCATCTTTTACGTTGTATCTTGTATTAGCAGGCTAATAGATATTAACTAAGACTCATGGTCTGTTTTATGAATATTAATGACTGGTAGGATGTGACAGCGAAAGATGACAGTGAGTTCGAGAGGCAGAAAAAAGTCTGCAATACATTACTAGGAATATAATGTAGGCAAGATTTACACTATCATTCAGAAATGCTAGAAAAAAAAACTAATAAGATGTAAAAGACGTCCTGATTTTTTTTTCTTAAATTAATGATTATAGAATGTCAATAAAACGATTGCTTATGCAATAAAAGACACCTCTTTTTTCACTTCTCTCGAAGTTAGTAAGTTTGTGAAGTTACTATGCTAACAATTCGACGCTTTTTTGTAATTGGTTTATGTGGAGTGACGAGGATGGACAGGATTAGGGACGAGCACATCAGAGGGACAGCTCAGGTTGGCTGTTTTAGGGACAAGGACAGAGAGGCTAGATTGAGATGGTTTGGACATGTACAGAGGAGGGAGATGGTTATATTAGAAGAAGGATGTTGGAGATGGAGCTGCCAGGTAAGAGGTCAAACTGAGCATTCGGCTAACAGGTGACCCCTAACAGGAAAAGCCGAAAGTACAAGTAGTATTTTATGAGGAGTATCCACTATACAAGACGTTGTTTTAACTGTTACTATGGAAACAATTACATATCCTATTGAGTGAATTAATATATGCCTTGCTGCTCTTATAGAAAATATAGAAAATCTTAACCATTTTGACCATTCAGAGGTAAGATTTCAGTAGCGCTGTGGAATAAAGACTATAGTAAAGGCTGAAAGAATAGATCCAGGGAAAGAGAACAACAATTCACTCGGTTTACAATTCAGATTGAAAAATAATTTCCACTCTAAACTATCTGTCAGTGTTTCAAAAAGCCAAAATGAGCTTGTTGAGTGGCAAGTTTTGTCAACATCCCATCCACATTCCCTTTTCTTGGTGATTCGCATCTTCTGTTCCAGAGCCTTGCTACTCAAATAATCCTGCTAGCGAGAGAAGTGCATAGCGAAACCCAGCAAACTGAAGACCCTGAACTTGTTAGCGTCTTATCTTCCTCAGTGAGAAAGTCAGCAGGGCAATCTCATAGATCCTTTCTTTCAGGATGGCTGCGCACATTCTTTTTAGTTTTTTTTTAAAGTAATTTTTCCTCTATCTCTCTCTCTCTCTCTCTCTATTCTCTCTATCCTTATGCATAGAGTCAAAGACTGGAATGAAATGGCTAGACAAGAGACAAAAGCATGATTGTGTAGCACAGTCCTGTTGTGTAACAGTTGTGTAATGATGAGGAGGATTTGGAGTTTCAACCTGATGAGACCAAAGTGGCTATGATGAGCAGAGCACTCAGATTAACACATCTAACAATTTTCTGAATTTTACAGTTCAAGTGGTTAATGTGATGAGAACACTGTTGCTAGGCAACTTGAACTTATGGAGTTGTGCATAAGAAAAGAAGGAAAGAAAAATGGAATTTATTATATATATATATATATATATATATATATATATATATATATATATATATATATATATATATATATATATATATATTTATCTCATCTTGTACTCAAGTCCACTGAAAGAACATTATTAATATTATTATTATTATAATTATTATTATTAGTAGTATTATTGTTATTATTATTATTGTTATTATGAATAATAATAATAATAATAATAATAATAATAATAATAATAATAATAACAATTATTATTATTATTTTTTTTTATAAAAATTGCATAATTATTATAAAAATATCAATTATTATTATTATTATTATTAATAATATTAATTTTTAGTGAAGGAAATAATAAAGCTTCCTGTATGTAAATAGAGACAAGGTGTTGCCTGTCAACTAGACAAAACTGATGCATTTCAGACAACACAAAAACTTTCCTTTGATTTCTAGTACACTTTTATTGTATTTGTCAGTTATTTGTATTTACTGTGATTTATTTGTGAATGGTTTTAAACGTTTCTAATTCCACTGGCTTGCTAAAGATGGATCTTAAGTTTTGTGCTTAAACAAAGGAAAATCAAGGGAAGTCACACAAAGACATCAGCGATATTGCTGTTTGCTTGAATCTATTTTCATACAGTAAGTTTTTAAGAAAAGACTCCACACGACTGAATATTTTAGCTTTAGGAAACTTAGCACAAGTGATGAACACGTAATGCTAATTCTTTAATAATGTGATGGTAGGTGACATTGTAAATGGGACAAATCCATCAGAAAGGTCAACATTTACCTCAGATGTGTTGGTAAAATATAAGTAAAAGGCTCAAAAGTACTAAAAATCAGTCTGCAGTTAAACCTGCTAATTAAACTAAACCACAGAGGCTCTGCCTTATTGAAAAAAAAAATAACATTATGACTGTTGCAAGAGTGAATCATTAGTATTAATCCACCTGTTAACGCAAAAAGCAAAGGAGATACGGATTGAGTCGATGTTAAAAACGTCTTTGATTCGCAAGATCTGAGGTGTAAACTGGATCTAAATGGTCACCCGACTCAGTTGATCAAGCTGATTTTGTTTGGTTTTATAGAAGTTCTGAGCATTTAAAGGTGCGAGGTTGATTCTAACTGGTCAGAACAGATCTAACTAGTCAGGCTGGTTCTTACTAGTCAGACTGGTTCTAACTATTCAGACTAGGAGACCATCTAAGGTTAGCATAAGCTGTTTTGTTTAAGCGGAGCAGTTGATGGTTTTCATACAGCTGACAGGATTGTATTTATTTCTTTATTTCTTTCTTTCTTTAACCTTCCGTAATGAAAAAGGAAAAAAAATCAGTTTATGTGGTTATACAGCGCTTTAGCGTAAGTCCATTTGGGTTAATAGGAAACAGATGCTAGTAGCAGGTTGTGACTGTAGCCTAGTGTCAGAACTGCTGATATTTAATATGTTAATGTTTTATCATTTAGAGATTTTGAGAAATTACAATTAGGCTGTACTCTGTAATGGTGACATGTCTGCTGAAAGCATACTGTAATTAACGCTACGTATTCGACAAAGGAGGTTACAGTTGAACTGAACTCTTTTTCTCTCTTTTCAGAGTTGCCTTCTGAGCGGGTGGGCCGTCGGCGCAGCATGCCAGGCACGGCTACCATGGACAAAGCTTCGTCCACGATCGAGGAGGCCTCGTCTGCCGCCATGAGAGTCACGGTAAACCAGAACCGCTGTTTAAACAGAAATAGTATTTTTGTGGTCGGTTTGCATTTTTCACATATAGCGTTTCTTATTTTCTTATTACTTTGCGCTTGTTATCATAGAATTTTTTTTACAAAGCAGGAAATCACAAACTATCTCTTGTAGCACCGAATAGAACGGTGTGTCTTTATTTCTTTATTTTTTTTTTATTGTTTTGTGTCAATGATTTCGTCCTTGTTCATGATGATTACTGGCCCTGGGGGCAGTGCATGTGACTCAGAGGCTAATACCTCACCTGGGTTCACATGAGCGAGCTGCAAGGTTAAACCCTGCAGATGTGGTACGTCAGGATAATGCAGGTGTCATAAAACGCACAAAGCCGGAAAAACAGACGGTCTTCTGCTGCCTTAGCTATACATCCCCCTGCCCTGTAGAGCCTGCAGCTTTGTCCGACGTGTCTCTTCTGCCCTGACCCTGGGACTGCCGACATTCAGGCTATAACCCAGCATCAGCTTGCAACAACCCTGTGGGCAGCCTGAGGGCCAAAAATCATTTGGCTTACTGACAACCTTAAAGGGATCGTGCGATTGAAATTAAATTTGTGTGATAAAATACCTAACAGGAGGAAAAAGGATCCCACAGTTAGAATGACGTAAATCAGTGCAAGTGGGGTTTCATCGGATTACAGTGTGGTATTATATCATTTTATAATGGTAGGCTTATTGCGTTGTTGCCTGATATCGTGGTAATTGTGGTCATATTTCTTATGAGCTCTTTTGGCTTTAGTGTTTGTATATTTCTTGCTTCAAAAAAAAAAATGGCCAACTGGAAATATCTTGAAAACTGATAAATCTACATTTATTTTCATAACAAGATTTTAAGAAACATAATGATCTAAAATTCTACTAATTTACTTATTTCTGCGTTCAATAGGATCTGATAATATTATCAGCTGATTCGTGCATAATATCCAATATGTCTAGATACAACGAATAGTTTTAGAGAACAGGTACAAGTGTTAGGTGTTTAATAAATAAATAAATAAATAAATAAAGCTAAGATAAATAAATAAAAATAAAGAGTAGTGATTTTTCATTCTCATTTCTACAGCAGTAGACGGAAAAAAAACAAAAACACCACTATCGGATGTGTCTGATTAATTTCTCTTATTGAAGAATTTCTTGCAAAATCTGACGCACATCCGTCTGTTTCACTTTCCGTCATCTCTATTAATCTTATTTGTTTTCGTTGTGTGTCGAGTAAAACTCATTTGAACACACCTAGCATCGACCGCAACGCAAAAGAGCACAAAGAAAGAAACAGAGCTGTAGTCTTTAATTTCACACTTCCTGTGACTCATTCATTCGCTTCACACAGATGTTATTCATTTACTGAAGTGAGCAACTTCAATTCCATCCTTTTTCACTATGAGTAAATACTGTATTATCTGTAATTGATGGTCAGATTATTATAAACCTACATTACTGCTGTGTATTATATTCTGAGCAAATTCTAAGCTTGGAAATAAACAAGAAAGCACTTTCTATATATTGGATTTAAAAGGAGCGGTTATTAAATAGATGCGTGGATAAACAAAGATAGAGCGCTGGAGAGGATTATTAAATAACAGCTTTATTAAAAATGCACTTCTAACTCTTACAAAGCACGGTCACTGACATCGACATTGATGTTTAATAAAATTCTCCTTAGAGAAAGCTTCTCCAGTAATGATTACACATTTATTTTGGTTAAATAACAAAATAAAAGGGAAAAAGAAAAAGAAAAAAAAGCTTAGTCGATGGTCTAAATCATGTGAGTGTCAATCATGTGGATCAAATCGAGTGGAAGGATGGATGAAAGAATAAGTAGATAAATGAATGAATTAATGAAAAAAATAAACAAACAAACAAACAAGAAAATGAACATAGCAGAGCTGCATCAGGAAAGCTGTAATGTTTTGGTGGCAGCCATCCTGGGATATTTTATTCCTAATCACAAGAGATTCAGTTCACTTTATTTCTGGAACGTTCCCTTTATTTTTATTCGGGATCAATAAAGTGTCTATCTATCTATCTATCTATCTATCTATCTATCTATCTATCTATCTATCTATCTATCTATCTATCTATCTGTCTGTCTGTCTGTCTGTCTGTCTGTCTGTCTGTCTGTCTGTCTGTCTGTCTGTCTGTCGGTCCATCTATCCGTCTATTTGTCTATATGTCTAAATGTCTATACTGTATGTTTGTCTGTCTATGTATCTGTTTGTCTGTCTATCTATCCATCTATCCATCTATCCGTCTATATGTCTGTCTGTCTATGGTCTGTCTGTCTGTCTATCTATCTATCTATCTATCTATCTATCTATCTATCTATCTATCTATCTATCTATCTATCTATCTATCTATCTATCTTTCTGTCTGTCTGTCTGTCTACCTATCCAGCTATCCGTCTATTTGTCTATATGTCTATACTGTATGTCTGTCTGTCTGTCTGTCTGTCTGTCTGTCTGTCTATCTATCTATCTATCTATCTATCTATCTATCTATCTATCTATCTATCTATCTATCTATCTATCTATCTATCTATCTATCCGTCTATATGTCTGTCTGTCTATGGTCTGTCTATCTATCTATCTATCTATCTATCTATCTATCTATCTATCTATCTATCTATCTATCTATCTATCTATCTATCTATCTATCTATCTTTCTGTCTGTCTGTCTGTCTACCTATCCAGCTATCCGTCTATTTGTCTATATGTCTATACTGTATGTCTGTCTGTCTGTCTGTCTGTCTGTCTGTCTGTCTGTCTATCTATCTATCTATCTATCTATCTATCTATCTATCTATCTATCTATCTTTCTGTCTGTCTATCTATCTATCTATCTATCTATCCATCTATCCGTCTATATGTCTGTCTGTCTATGGTCTGTCTATCTATCTATCTATCTATCTATCTATCTATCTATCTATCTATCTATCTATCTATCTATCTATCTATCTATCTATCTATCTATCTATCTATCTATCTTTCTGTCTGTCTGTCTGTCTACCTATCCAGCTATCCGTCTATTTGTCTATATGTCTATACTGTCTGTCTGTCTGTCTGTCTGTCTGTCTGTCTGTCTGTCTGTCTGTCTGTCTATCTATCTATCTATCTATCTATCTATCTATCTATCTATCTATCTATCTATCTATCTATCTATCCATCTATCCGTCTATATGTCTGTCTGTCTATGGTCTGTCTATCTATCTATCTATCTATCTATCTATCTATCTATCTATCTATCTATCTATCTATCTATCTATCTATCTATCTATCTATCTATCTTTCTGTCTGTCTGTCTGTCTACCTATCCAGCTATCCGTCTATTTGTCTATATGTCTATACTGTATGTCTGTCTGTCTGTCTGTCTGTCTGTCTGTCTGTCTGTCTGTCTGTCTATCTATCTATCTATCTATCTATCTATCTATCTATCTATCTATCTATCTATCTATCTATCTATCTTTCTGTCTGTCTGTCTGTCTACCTATCCAGCTATCCGTCTATTTGTCTATATGTCTATACTGTATGTCTGTCTGTCTGTCTGTCTATCTATCTATCTATCTATCTATCTATCTATCTATCTATCTATCTATCTATCTATCTATCTATCTATCTATCTATCTATCTGTCTATATGTCTGTCTGTCTGTCTGTCTGTCTGTCTGTCTGTCTGTCTATAATGACACTAAGTCATATACAGTATCATATACAAACAAGCACATTAATATAAATTATTACTAGTTACATAGTTCCTACTATGATGTGTGATGTTATACAAAACAATTCATTAGATCATATATATGATCTAATGAACATAATATACTTGATATACATTATATCCTGCACAGTCCCATTCATATAATCTAACAGCCATGTGGTAGAGTACACAGAGTTAACAGTACAGAGTCTTAGCATTATGCCAGAACAAAAACAACCAAAAAAAAAAGCTGTTATATACAGAATACACAAATTCCTATATGTAGAATTGTTTGGATTCAAATTTCCTTGTTCAGATCGTTCATGCTCCATAAAAACAAACATGTATACAAACAAAAGCATTAACTACGTGATGCTGGAATGATCAGACACACTGTACTGTATATGGCTGTTGTGTTAAACTCAAGAAAATTCAACAAATGAAAATACATTTAAAAATTTAACACGGAATCATGTCTATGAAAGTAATTTGTGTTAATAGATTTGTATTATTTCTTTGTTGGGGTTTTTTTGGTGTTGTGCAGATTTTTCTGTGTCTGGGTTTCTGTATATTTGTATTTATTTAATCTGTTCAGAATCTACTGTACAAGTCATGGCCTAATGGTTAGAGAGTCTGACTCGTAATCCTAAGGTTGTGGGTTCGAGTCTCGGGCCGGCCACGACTGAGGTGCCCTTGAGCAAGGCACCGAACCCCCCAACAGCTCCCCGGGCACAGAGCATAAATGGCTTCCCACTGCTTCGGGTGTGTGTTCACGGTGTGTGTGTGTTCACTATTGTGTGTGTGCACTTTGGATGGGTCAAATGCAGAGAACAAATTCTGAGTATGGTTCACTGTACTTAGTTGTATGTCACGTCACTCACTACTATCTACATCAGCGTTCCTAAACACCTGAGCAAATCATTAAAGGATTTCAAGAAATCATTGAAGGCAGCGAATCATTTCTTTTTATAGTGTAGGACTACTGCTGTTAGGGTCTGTCTTTTTCTGTATCAAATAATTAATACGCTCATTAATATTCAGATACATTCGAACATTTCTGGTAAGTACCATTTCAGTGGAACTTTTAAAGAATTTAATGGGCTGAAAGAAAGAGAGAGAGACCGTGTGTGTGTGTGTGTGTGTGTGTGTGTGTGTGTGTGTGTGTGTGTGTGTGTGTGTATGATGGCCACAGCTGGGTGCCCGCCTCTGCTGCCTGCTTTGTCTTGCTGTCGGCAGCACATCCTGCCTTTATGGCCTTCTCTCAGTTGCACCCATCAGGATGGAGAGAAAGCCGGATACTTAATTGTCTGTTACATAAGATGGCTTTCGGACAGAGCGTCCTGCATCACAGCTGGCACCGGTTACCATGCTGACAGTGCAGACAGGTTTGTTTCGTTCCTATATGAATTTCTATACATTTTCAGAGCTTTTTTTTTTGTTTGAGGTATTAAGCACAATAACGCATGACGCTCTTTGATTTCCCTAGACGTCTTGCTAAATGCATTTCTTTTTCAGAGGGATTAAAGCGCCCAAGGAATTTTCACAGTCATTGTGTTTGCTCTTTTCCTGTATTCACAGTCTGCCCTGCCACGTCTGTGCTATTTACCCTGCAGAGGCTCAGGTAAACAAGCAGCCTATTCAACCCCATGCTGCTCCTAATTACACAGCCAAACTAATGGCAGGATCCATTAGGAGACGCCGAGCCGATCGGCCAGTGTGTACTCTATGTAAGCATGCCGGCATGAATACGCCAAGCGCATGCTGATGAGGGATGTGTAGATGTGTGTACTGGGTTCCTGTGGGGCTCTTGGGAAGCCCTGCTGATTCTGTCTGCACACACGACTCACGGTGTTGAGGGACGCGTTAATGGGGCAGGACCTGGAACTTGTAGGAACTCTCGCGGTGTAAGAACACTGCGACGCTTAAACAAGAGAAATTTCGATTCTCAAACGTGTTGAGATGTTCTATTGATGTTAGGAGATGAAGGTTAGTGCTCCCCATTCGCCCCTAAAGTTTCTGAACTTCTATCATGCACTTACTACAGTATCTCTCCCTCTCATTCACACACATGCACACAAACAGATGAGTCCCAAACTGAACCAGACCAGACAGTCTGGCTTCCGGCTGTGGATAATGCTGTTAGATGGATTGTTTCCTCGGTTGCTCCGTCTGATATAGGCTTTTAGCACAGGCGTGCTGTAGATTACAATCTGCTCTAAGCGATATCTGATATGGAATTCTTTTTTCAGCAGCAGGTAGCCACTCTAATTGGTTTAGGGCGATTCTTAGCACTTCTTCCCGGAGCTGTCAGTCACGGAAAAAAACCACTAAGGATAAAGATTAAGGAGGTATTTGAAAGTCTCAGTGTAAGGATCATCTTTCGGTGTTCCTGTCAAATTTTACATTTTAAGTAGAAATCAAACTACAAAGAAGATTGTAAATGCTAGTCTTTTATTCATTCATACCTCGGGTCATGGGGTGTCTCAGGTGTCTTTGGGCATCAAGGCAGGATACACCCTGGATAGACTGCTAACCCATCGCAGGGCACACACACACACACTCTCATTCACTCACACACTCACACACTATGGACAATTTTCCAGAGATGCCAATCAACCTACCATGCATGTCTTTGGACCGGGGGAGGAAACCGGAGTACCCGGAGGAAACCCCCGAGGCACGGGGAGAACATGCAAACTCCACACACACAAGGCAGAGGTGGGAATCGAACCCCCAACCCTGGAGGTGTGAGGCTAACATGCTAACCACTACATTTACATTTACATTTATGGCATTTAGCAGACACCCTTATCCAGAGTGACTTACAACTGAGCAACTGAGGGTTTAGGGCCTTGCTCAGGGGCCCAGCAGTGGCAGCTTGGTGGACCTAAACCACCGTGCCCCCCTGCTAGCCTTTTAGTGGAAATGTACTCACATTTACACAGTACAGCCGACTTTACCTTACATGCTAACGTCTAGCTATCAATTAACAGACATCTGTTTCCTTAAATCTCATTTATATATCGTCTCCATCATTCAACCAATCAATCAATCAGTGAGAAAAAGCTGTACCAGTAAAAGCTGTAATGTTTTGATGTCAGCCATCTTGGAATATTTATTTCCTTAGTACAGGAGATGAAATTCACTTTGGTGACACATACAGTAATCTCCCAACGTTTGAATACAGTGTGTTGAATTTTTACAGCATGAGTTTAAAAGAGAAAGAGAAAAGGTCCTGAAAACAAAAACATATAGACATAACAGTTGTCTTGTCTTGTAGCAACTCCTGTGCTGCTCGGTTATGTCGATAAGGATCCTCTGGGGAATTTGGGAATTTCGATACAGCACTGCATCTTACCAGCTGATTTGATTAAGGAAATGACCTCATTAACAAACAGTGCAGTCTTTTTGTGCCGTAATGGTACGTGTCTATAGACAATGCAACCTTCGTTAGACCACAGCAAGTCTCTGTGGCTCTTCTATAGCACCTAAACAGCCTTAAAAGCCTTATAGATCAGAGTACATAAGCAGTACCAAGAGGCAGAACACTGTGTGCCCTCAGTGCTATTACTATTTGGAATAAAGTACATGCTTGAAGTGCTTGAGTGAGTATTGGACGACATGCAGCTCTGGCTCTGTCCCAAATGGAGCTCTGCACTTCGGTAATGTTTCTTTAAGGTGTCGTCGTATCGTACCGTACATTTTGGACACATTCCAAGACCGGGATGTTCCCGGCTATTGTCTTCAGCAATGTGATGGCTTTATAATGATACCGGCAGACAGTTGAGAATTTAGTCGTTACTTATTCAGACACTTGTGCAGGTGCATCGCAGTGAACAATAAAACGTAAATCATTTCTGGTTCTGTATTCCAGAATAAAACGGTTGTTTCATCAGTCTCTCAGCCAAAACAGAAACAGCACAATATCACCCTGATACAAATGTATGAACGAATGTCAGAATAGTGCTTTGTCATCAGTAAATTCAAGTCAAATGCCTGGAAAGCCTGCTGAAATTACTTACTTAACTATATCTAAGATTTTTCTTAGGTTGTTTTGTTTTATCGTAACCCAAAAACCCTTCGTTCTTAGCCCTTCCTCCCTGACAGGCATCCAAGACGAATAGAGAAACGTTGAAGGGAGGTTTGGAAGTGTTTTAGCGTTTTGAATCGTGCTGATGTGAAATAGATTAGAAGGTGAAACGTACAACATTCACCCTGCGATATCATGTAAAGAAGCTTAATAAGTAGTAATAAGAATAAGAAGTGCAGGGAGGTACGGTGGCTTAGTGGTTAGCAAGTTCACCTCACACCTCCACGGTTGGGGGTTTGATTCCCGCCTCCACCTTGTGTGTGTGAAGTTCGCATGTTCTCCTCGTGCCTCGGGGGTTTCCTCCGAGTACTCCGGTTTCCTCCCCCGGTCCAAAGACATGCATGGTAGGTTGATTGGCAGCTCTGGAAAATTGTCCATAGTGTGTGTGTGTACCCTGCGATGGGTTGGCACTCCATCCACGGTATATCCTGCCTTGATCCCCGTGACCCGAGAAGTTCGGATAAAGCGGTAGAAAATGAATGAATAAGAAGTGCAGTGCTGGTTCAGGCGGTTAAGGCTCTGGGTTGTTGATCAGAGGATCAGGGTTCAAGCCCCAGCACTGCCAAGCTGCCACCGGCCCTTAACCCTCACTACTCCAGGGGCGCTGTATTGTGTCTGACCCTGCGCTCTGACCCCAACCTCCAAAAGTTTGGATATGTGAGGAAATAATTTCACTGAGCCAAAATAAAGTCTTCTTTTCTTTTCTGTAATGATTATGTTTATCTTATTGAATACAGCTGAGTAATTGAGTTTTAAGGACCTTGCTCAGGATCCCAGAAGTGGCAACTTGGTTTGACCTGGGATTTAAACTCACAACCTTTAGCCCAACACCTTAACCACATCCTACACAAATAATGAAAGTTTCAAGTGTATCAGCGAAAAATGCCATTCTGTGCTGTTTTTGGAACCTACACGATATTCAGCAGGTGCTTTGTTATGGCTGATCGATGTAGATATGTATATACTGTATATAATGTATATCTTCTTCATAATTCATTATTAACACTCCTCTGATGCACGTTACCTCAGTATTACATGTATAGAGGAAGCATTCTTCTGAACCTGAAGACTTTTTAATCCGAAACCTGTAGCGTTTTGTGAACAGGGCATCCGTCTAGTTTCAGATCGGTGTAAAGATTATAGAGAGAGAGAGAGAGAAGATAAGACAAGAGAAAGGAGCGAAAGTAAGAAGAATGTAAGAAAAAGGCAGGCTCAGCAGGTCGGCATGAGAGGAATTTGGCACATAGACACAATTGAGCTGAAAGTATGTAGCGAGCTGGAGGCTGAGCTTTAGACAGGCAGGGGGGTGGGGGGTGACGGCATAACTGAAATCTCTTTATTTTTTTCCCTTCACACAATCTTGAACATTTATTATTTTTTTTACAATATTCTGTTCAATAGTTGTTTAAAGCCGTTTTGCAGCAACACGCTAAAACGTTTGTTCTACGTCACGTGCTTTCATTTCGCTCGTGTGGTAAGATGGATTAGTTACATGGATGCGGCACCGTAGTGTAACGTCTTCTCACTCACCACCTGCAGATACTCATTACAGAAACGACTCATCATCAAAATATCCGACTGACTCCTTAATTGATATTAGCGCCCGGAGGTTACGCGGCAAATGTCGTGGTATTCAAACCGCTCTGAGGAGAGGTTACACTCCGATAAAGTATCACATGTAGCTCTGAGCTTTGCCTCTGTGCCTCTTCATCATATCATCTCATTGCTCCTGACAGGGTAATAATATGCCACCTTACAGTGGCAAAGTTTGGAAAGAAGGATACAAATAGAAGGTTTGACATTTACGACAAAATTTCAGGTGATTAAGAGTTCATATTCGTCAAACCCCCGGATCTCCAGAAGCTGTCATTAAACCTTCCCAGACGTGATGGTATGGTATTATATGATCTGGGAGGAAACAGGACATCACTTAAATAGTATAGCATTAACAAAATTCTATTAATATGACAAACTTTCACTGAAATATTTCACTAATATCGTTAAAAAACGTACAAATCCCATAACGAAATAATCCGTTTCTTCGGGTTGTGGAGCTTTTTGTGGGGAAAAATGATTTTGCTGTGGCTTATTTTTTGTGCTTTTTTGCTGATAACCTTTGAATCTTCTCAAGTTTGTATATTTTTCTCAGTAAAGCGGTAAAATATTTAGGCTAGATAGGCTAACACACGTCTAGTCGTGCTACACTTCTAGAATAAACATGAGTAAATCGTATAACCTCAAACATATTAATGTAGTATTCGTGTAATGGAAGAGATTTATGGTACAAACAAACTTATAACAAACACACAAAGAAGTACACTAAGTATCAAAAGCATGGAGTAAAGTAACAGTAAAATCTATTACATGTTTGGTTTGTAATTAAACAAACACACATACTAAAGGATCGTGGTACAAAAATCACGCATCAGTCAAGCAGTAAATTCCTCAATTTACAAAAGTGTTGCAGGTTAAACATTTGTCCATATTAATCAGATGGAATACGAAACAAAAATGACCAGTTTTTGGGACGTTTCCTTAACAAAAACACATCAAGATGAAAAACCTGAACTCCTTAATTAAAATTCAACTTCGAAAAAGTAATAAGAGTAGATAAATCGACTGTATGAGGAAATGTTTAATTACTTCTTAAAATGAAAATGAAAAATGTAATATTAAAATTAATTTAATTAATAATTCTATTAAATAAATAATAAATAAATAGTTAGATAGATAAATAAATATCGATTAGTTATAATTAAAAACAAATAGTATTTATGTATTTATTTATTTATTTTATCTATCAGAAGCAGTCATTAGATCACTAATCTGTAGGCTGTAACTGAACAGAGGAGCATTCTGGGATTGATTGTGGTTACAGACCTACAAGTCAGACAGTCTGAAAGCTGCTGTGTTCTCAGACAATGTTAAACTATATGTCTGTGACAGGAGTAAAGAGTTCTACAGTGAGGAGTGAAGAATAAAAAGCCTGAAATCTGAAGTTTCTGTGACAAATATCTATCCATCCATCCATCCATCCATCCATCCATCCATCCATCCATCCATCCATCCATTCATCCATCCATTTATCCATCCATCCATCCTTCCATCAATCAATCCATCCATCCATCCATCCATCCATCCATCCATCCATTCATCCTTCCATCCATCCATCCATCCATCCATCCATCCATCCATCCATCCATACATCTATCCATCCATCCTTCCATCAATCAATCCATCCATCCATTCATCCATCCATCCATCCATCCTTCCATCCATCCATCCATCCATCCATTCCAATACATTCATCTATCCATACATCCATTTATCCATCCATCCTTCCATCAATCAATCCATCCATTCATCCTTTTATCCATCCATCCATCCATCCATCCATCCATCTATCCATCCATCCTTCCATCAATCAATCCATCCATCCATTCATCCATCCATCCTTCCATCCATCCATCCATCCATCCATCCATCCATTCATCCATCCATCCATCCATCCATCCATCCATCCATCCCAAATGATGATGAGGTTCCCTTTTGAGTCCGGTTCCTCTCAGGGTTTCTTCCTCCTCCATCTAAGGGAGTTTATCCTCACGACAGTCACTTCAGTCACCTCAGGCTTGTTCATTAGGGATAAATACAAACACATTTAAATAGAAGTCTAGTATAATGTCCAAATTGCCCAACCCCAGAGGTGTGACGTAAATGTGCACTAAGCCACATTAACCCCCATCTGTGACAAAGCTGTTAATATCAATCAAATCAATAATAACTGATTTATTAGCAAATTATATGGTTTTTATTTTTTTACAACAATCCACTAATTTCACTGGATGAGAATGCCCCATTTGTATTTTATCTATTTTTACCACATTATGTTGTCTCTCTGTGTTCTTAACAGTCCTAACAGAAATACAACAGTCCCACTGAAACAGTTTGAGTTACAGTAGAGTTAGCGTAACGACGAATAAAGCGAGCGATCCACTTTTCAGCGCTATGACTTCCGGCATATTAACAGGAAGATAGGACGCCATTTTCCCATAATGCACCTTAAACATGAACATATATATATAATTGACAAACTATAAAAATATCTGTTTAATGTGCCCACAATGCGGGGGCACGGTGGTTTAGTGGTTAGCACGTTCGCCCTCACACCTCAAGGTTTGGGGGTTCGATTCCCGCCTCTGCCTTGTGTGTGTGGAGTTTGCATGTTCTCCCCGTGCCTCAGGGGTTTCCTCCGGGTACTCCGGTTTCCTCCCCCGGTCCTAAGACATGCATGGTAGGTTGATTGGCATCTCTGGAATATTGTCCGTAGTGTGTGAGTGTGTGAGTGAATGAGAGTGTGTGTGTGTCCTGCGATGGGTTGGCACTCCGTCAAGGGTGTATCCATGCCTGAGATAGGCAGAGGCTCCCCGTGACCCGAGCTAGTTCGGATAAGCGGTAGAAAATGAGTGAGAGAGTGAGAGTGTCCACAATGTCACTATTTCTTCTTCTATTTCTTCTACTATTACTTCTAAAAGCAGTACTTTGTGTGGTTATGTGGAAGAATTATTGAATTACCTACAACATTCCTGCCTAGAACCGAATCCTTTTCTGTCTTCGTAACGTCTTTGTTTGTCTCTGTTTGCTCACAAAGCAGTGATTGTGTAACGACACTCATTTAGAGGGTTTGTTAAAGCTAATTATTTATTCATTTCCTCTGATTCTATAGACACACCCAGTAATTATCTCAGTCACTAATTGTATCTCTGGTCCCGTGTCCTTAATATAACGTGCAGCTCCGTTTCTGGCCGGTTCTCCTTTAAATTCATGTCGAAAGACATTTTGGTGGTTCATGTGTGTATATAAATATATATCTGTATTTAATCCCGTCTGCATTTGTGAATCTGCACTTCACTTCTCTTTTTGCCAACCAGTGCACCGGTATTTTTTATTATTTTTTTTCCCTCCACATCTCTGTCCTTCCATGCCAACCCACAGTTTCCATGGTAACACCGACTTTGAGGGGCGTCTCACATCAGCAGCCTGAGCAGATGTGTGTGTGTGTGTGTGTGTGTGTGTGTGTGTGTGTGTGTGTGTGTGTGTAGCTCAGTCTGCACGGTAACCCACCTCTCTTCCAGACGCCACGGATGAGAGGAAAGATTTCGATAGAGGAAAGAGAGGGAGGAGAAAGAAGATTTATTCACAGATGTGGTTGTCAGTGTATTGTGTGTGTGTGTGTGTGTGTGTGTGTGTGTGTGGTTTTGTTCATTTTTTGTTGAAGAACACATGAGCTGAGTGTTTGCGTTTCTCTACCACTTCCTGTCCAGGGTTTTCTGAGCCGAAGGTTGAAAGGCTCCATCAAACGCACCAAGAGCCAACCCAAGCTCGACCGCAACAGCAGCATCAGGAACATCCTCCCGGCCTTCAAGAACGCCGACAATGACAGGTAACACACACACACTCACACACACACACACACACACACACACACATTTCTCTCTTTTGAATGCTGGCTTGTGTGCATTCATTCAGCGCTGCGCTGTATTTAATAGCTGCATAAAGAAGTCAGCATTTTGTTAGGACGGCGCAATTAAGCATCACCGCCAGATGTTCATGCATCTCTCTGTCTCATGTAATTTAATATGGATTTTTTCCCCCGAATCATTCACAAATCCTGACACGTTGAATTGCCCTGGAAGAGCATGTCATTAAAAATTCAAATGATCGAGCTACCTTTGAAGTACTTCTGTTCCTGTTATTCAAAAAAATGTTAGTAATAAAAAACTGACATTGGGTTAATTCACGTTTATTAAAAAGTTTCTTCCGCTTGTTGCGGCTCGTCGTTTTTTTTGTTTTTTTTTCCTGTGCCGTGTCGATATAATCCTCCACATTAGGCCCAAAACATTGAGCATCTTTTAGACTGCTGTTAGCAATCTTTAGAAGGACTTATTATAGTAATAAACCCTTTGAGTCATCTCTTGTAGATGAATTGAGCTCTGCGTGTGTGTGTGTGTGTGAGAGAGAGAGAGAGAGAGAGAGAGAGAGAGAGAGAGAGAGAGAGAGAGAGAGAAAGAGAGAGAGAAGGGAATTGGATTGCTCTGAGGATGAATGGTCCAGCTGCAGTCTAATTTGTGTGAGATAGCCTGTGAAATATATCTATTCCTTCTCAACTGTACAGAAGAGCTTTGGAGCAGAGTTGCCACACGCTGGATTTCTCATCGTACAGGTTCCGTAGCATGCGCCGTAGCCCATAAGACGCTGGATTGGATATAAAACCTGGATATTTCTGACATTATAGTCATGATGTGTTTTTTAATACTGTAGGTAGAACGGATTCGACGTTATTGACCACGTCGCTGATCCGGAAACCTATTCAAAAGTAACTAAGGAAGAATATTACAATGATGTTTAATAAAGTATTTAAAGGTGTCTAAGTGGCTTAGGGTGTACGCCTTTGTCAGCACAGTGAAATTCTTATCTCTGTATATCCAAGCTTGTTATGAAGTTGGGGTCAGAGCACAGGGTCAAGGGCAATACGGTGGTGCTGGGGCTTAAACCCCTGACCTTCTGATCAGTAAAACAGCACCGTAACTGTTGAGAAACCACATCTCTAAATGCTGTCTCGAGTCAGCTAGGAGAAGAGGTGGGTCAACGCTTAAGGCTGCCGCTGTCGGGCTCTTGAGTAAGGCCCTTAACCCTCTCTCCTCCGGGATGGTGTCACTACATTCAGCGTCACTAATGACTTTGTAAACTAAACTAGCGTCATAACGTTTGGTCAGCTTGGGAGTGTGAAAGTGCAATAACACAAAGTAAACATAAACAAATACAATACAATAAATGAATGAATTAATGCTTCATGCTAATGCTGTATTTGGCTAAACTTTGGCTTAAAGTGGGAACTCGGAATACAGAATGACTTTGTTTTTTAACCTCTACACTAAAACAAGTGATATGTATTTACATCAACAAAATCACAAACTAGTCTGCGTTCTAAATGTAACAAACTATTATCTCTGTATGATAACCCATCTAAAGTAACTTCATGTCAATAAAATACGTAATATGTAAAGCAATCTAAGGTTGCCTCCTTTCTTTGACGTCGTATTAGTCAGAGATTGGAAATTACAAGCCACTACCTATGTATTATTAATAGGATTAAATTTAATATGAATATAATATAACTGCGTGTACAAAGCAGGAGAGTTCCACGTTTTCTGTTAGTGTTTCTGAAAAAAATTCAGGAAAGATTATTCGTCTGTTATTTGTATACGGTCTGATTAATCCACATTGAAAACGGTTTGTCCATCAGCGAGGTCATGTTCCTCGTCCGATGAGTGTCGTGCAGCAGGTCACGTGCCTCCTTATTCGGAGGCACGTGACCTAGTTACATTAGAATCGATAAGGATCATATTATGATGAAATATTATAGAGAAAATATAAAAACATCATTTTGTCAGTTCTCAGGAAGCTTAAAAAAAAAGCACAGAGTAGAAATCTGGGGCACCGGGGTAACAAAATGATCCAATTCTGTGTGAAATAATGGTTTCATTTATGTACTTTTCCCAGTTAGACCAAAGCCTGACATGTTCATAATTAACAATGTAGATATGCTTAAAATCAACTATATAAAAAAAAAGATTCTCCAAAACATCTAGCCTAGAAGAAGCCTTTATTATCGTCACATATACATTACAGCACAACGGAATTCTTTTCTTCACATACCCCAACCAAGGAGGTTGGGGTCAGAGTGTAGGGGCAGCTATGAAACAGCACCCCTGGAGCAGGGAGGGTTGAGGGCCTTGCTCAAAGGCCAAACAGTTTTCAGCCTGGCAGTACTGGGGCTTGAACCCCGATCCTCCGGTCAACAACCCAGAGCCTTAACCACTTGAGCCTCATATACCATCTATATATCTAGAAAACATATACTCATTCATACAGTCATTCATCTCCAGTAAGCTTTTTATACACCCTGGATGAGATATCAGTCTATCATCGGACACATATTCACACACCCATTCACAACTAGGGGCAATTTTGAGCAGTCAGCGTTCCTTATAGCCTTACCACCCTGAGAATGCCTGATCTTGGAAGCTAAGCAGGGCCAGGTACAGTATGGTTAGTACATGGATAGGAGACCGTCTGGGAATACCAAGTGCTGTGAGATCTAGGGGCAGTGGTGGCTCAAGTGGTTAAGGCTCTGGGTTGTTGATATGAAGTTTGGGGTTCCAGCACACAAGCTGCCACTGTTGGGCCCTTGAGCATGGCCCTTAACCCTCACTGCTCCAGTGGTGCTGTATCCTGTTTGACCCTGTGCTCTGACCCCAACCTTCAAAATTCAGAGACGCAAAGAAAGTATCTCACTTTGCTGTAATGTATATGTGACTAATAAAGGCTTCTTTTATACTCTATAAATGTCTAGAACCGTAAGGTTTAGAAAACTGAGGGGGAAAAAAACGTTTCACTGAGTAAAAAATTCCTAGATATATTCCCATAATACTTCCTTTTGTCAGTGTTGTTAATCATTATGATTATGATTGACGCAATGAGCTTTAGACTTGAACTTTAAAATAAATGCTACACAACTTGCGGTGTATCAGATTCATACGAGGAGCTTGTAAAAGCGTGAAGATCAACGTGAAGATCCGGTTTCAAAGGTGTAGTCGAGTGCAGTGCAGTGGAGCATTAAGTAATCACTAGTCTACTGTGCAGTAGGGTTTGGAATCAGATCAACAAACACACAGCTGATCTGAACGCCTGAAGACGCTCACATTTGTTCAGTGCAACAGCGTCGCGTAATTCACTATTCCACCTCACACGTCATGTCCGGCTACGTGCACTGTGCAGATGGTCCGAAAGTCTACCGCGGATGTTTTTCCAGAGTGAAGTCTACTAGAATTATGATAGTTTTGTTTTTTGCATTCTCTGTAAATGTGGATGTGGAGTTAAGGGTAATCTTTTGCACAGAAAAGTTTCATACAATATTTACATTCCAGACATATGGTACACAATCAAGACTGATACGACTCTTAATTCATTTTGTTGTCTCTCGTGTCATCTTATTGCTTGTCACAGTGGCTTAGTAGGTTTGATTCTCACCTCCACCCTGTTCGTGGAGTTTGCATGTTCTCTTTATGCGTTAGGGATTTCCTTAGGATATTATACGGTAATCCCTCGCCACTTCGCGGTTCAAGTTTCGCCGTTCAAGTTTCCCGGCCTCAGTGCATCGCTGATTTTTAAAAAATATTCATCGAAAAATACGAATAAAAACGGTTTCCCAGGATGCCAGACAAAGAGAGAAACCCTCTCAGAGGCTTTGTACATACCCACGGGCACTCAGACAAGGCACATGATTGGTTCCTGGCGCGAGATCTGAGCTGATTGGCTGCGCATCATCGCATCCTCTCCCAGCTTCTTCCCTTGTTGTATCTCGCCACTCTCGTTCACGCTGTCAATTGTGTCTCGCGTATTGTGTTTGAAATTAACTTTTCGTTAAGCCCTTACGATGCCTCCTAAGCGCCGTGCCCCTGCGAAAGATGCCTCTAGTGAGCCCAAGAGGAAGAGGAAGATGATGACCATCAGTGAAAAGGTCAACCGCGAGGTGACCGAGGGAATACTGTAATTTCCTCTCACAATCTTAAAACATCTGAAAAAATGATCTGTACTATGTGTGTGAATGGCTGCGAGTGTGATTGTGCCCTGTGGTGGGTTGGCACCTTGTCCACGGTGTCCCTGTTGAGAGACTCCAGGTTCCCAGTGACCCTGTGTAGGATCAACACTACAGTACATAAAGTGTGTGTGGATGTGTGTGAGTGTGTGTGTGTGAGATGATGCTTTATGCTAACCGTATAAATCTAACTCCGTCGAATGAGCTTCAAGTACAAAGTTATGTAGAAATAGTGATCATCAATAGATTATCCATCATTTCCTGATCGGTGCAAATATCTTCTCTTAATCCAACTGGACAGGACACTGAAATGCTGATTGAAATGTTTTCATGTAGACTGGAATGAGCGCCCAGTGTGTGTGTGTGTGTGTGTGTGTGTGTGTGTGTGTGTGTGTGTGTTAATAAGTGTTAATAAGTCCTGGAGTATAACTTTTGTTTAGTGCTAGATATTTAGATAGTCATTCTTTTATGCTCTGCTCTGTGTGTGTGTGTGTGTGATGTGTGTGTGTGTGTGGGTCGGGGGTTGAGTGAGTGACAGAGACACGCGCTCTTGCCTTTTCATTTCAAACACCGAACGCTCGGCAGAGACGCAGTGGGAGATGCTGAGAGATGCGTCTCTTATAAAGATTTGTTAGATCTCATCTGTTTTTATATGAATAGTAATGACAGGAGGCTTGTCACTGTCATGGAGGAAGTGTGTCAGCTTTCAGGGGAACCGAGAGAGAACAGAGGTCTCAGTTTGGCTGCATGGAGGAGAGAATGCTAACGTGTCCTGAGATTTCGTCCCTCATTACAACTGGACAGCATGTGTGTGTTTGTTGTGTGTCTGTTGGCAGATTTGTACTATTGATATGTGATATGTGATATATGTGGTGTTACCAGACATTGTATTGCTGTTTCTCTCTTTCAAGCACACACAGTGTAGTCTGTAGGACATGTCAAGGCTGTGTGTGTATGTGTGTGTGTGTGTGTGTGTGTGTGTGTGTGTGTGTGTGTGTGTATGTGTGTGTTGCCACATATTTCTAGCTAACATGCTGTGTTTGGACTGAGCCGTGTTCAGGTGTGTGTGTGTGTGTGTGTGTGTGTGTGTGTGTGTGTGTGTGTGTGTGTGTGTGTGTGTGATATACTGACACGTGTCCCTTTTCGGGGCAGAGACATGACACCACCTTTATGTTTGACACCATTAACTGACTGATACATGAGCCGGCTTAACGCTTTCACACATCATGTCCTCACTCTTGAACCCTTGGTGGTGTGCGACTATTGTTGCACAAATTTCTCTATGCTTTTAATTTAGAAAATTATATTTGAGATCATTTACAGGTCTGTCAAGTGTCACGCATTGAGAGTGACAGTCACTCAATTCGGTCTTTTGTCACACTCTCCCGCCACACATCGTATTTCTCACGCAGAAAAACTATTACTATTAGAAAAACTAACTTTTGACTATCTGTCATATATTTAATAAGCCGCAGCACCCAAAATGTATCAGTCCGCACCGCTCAGTCGAGCCTGACACTTATCAGCCAATCAAAACAAAGAGGCTACACAATAGCCAATCAGAAAATAGCACTATCTGGGTAAGATTTAACACAACAACCAATGAAAAAAAAAACATTCATTAGCGAGGGTATTTTCGATGGTTTGTTTCGATTTGAACAAAACCTCAAAACGAAACAATCATGACATTAAAAATGGCGGGACTTGAGCTGAACTGTTTTAAATGGGAGCAACGGGGGACACAAAATGACCCGACAAACCATTTCCGACATAATCTACGAAAATTGTCCCGAAGTTTCCAGAGCAGCTGTCTGAAATTTTAACATCCTTACCGATCCAAATGCTAAAATCTTCATATTATATGATATAATCTTCATAACAGTAGGTAGGTACTAGGATGGTACCTATCATCAAAGTAACATCTACATGAAACCAGGAACCAAGGATTCCCAGCAGAACTTTGTCCAGAGCATAACACTGCTTATTGCCTTCTAACCACAGTTTATCCTGGTGCTCCGTCTTCCTCAGGTTAGCAACACACACAAGGCCATCTACATGATGTTAAAGAAAAACAAGTTAAAGGTGGGGTCTCCGATTTTTGAAAGCCAATGTTGACATATAAAATCACCAAAACAAACACGCCCCTAACCCAGATGGGTCCCACCCCTGTATTAATAGCTCCGCCCACACACAAATACGTAACCCAGGCGATTAATGGAAAGAAATGTATCTTTACCATAGCTGAAGGGAAGAACAATACGATTGCAGATAAACAAACAAGCAAAAATGACACACAAGCAAAACCAACGTTACTCACCTATCGAGAAGGAAAATGCGACTTCGGTGTCTTAATTAAAGTCGGCCGCATATTCACAGATTGGAGTTTCCCAAGTCAATAACTCCTGAGCTAAACGCTGTTACTACACAAAACGCGGTTGTAGCTGCCTCTCTACATTACTATGATAGAAAAGAGGTGTTATTTGTGTAGTAACAGCGTTTAGCTCAGGAGTTATTGCCTCGGGAAACTCAAATCTGTGAATATGTGGCCAACTTCCTGCTCCTTCAGTTCTCTCCAGCGCTGGAAAGCTGATCCTATATTAACACGTCCTACGTCTTGCCTTATCGTATAAAATCTTTATACACACAAAACACGATGTTTTCACAGATAAATAATTTCCACCTCACCGAGAGTGCAGAAAGCCACATTTCATACAACATCCAATTTAAAGTAAGAAAATCCATTTAATTGAACTGGGTATGTTTCTAAATAATTTATGAATGAAATGGTTTGTTTTTGCACGCATTCGTCTTCCACAGTACGCTTTTCAGCGCTCCGTCACATAAGAGTGGGAGAGAAAAAAAGCATTTCGCTCTTTAAGCTTTTTGCGTCGTATTTAAACAACCTTCCTATAAGCAATCATATAAAAGGACGATTTGCTTTGATTTTATTGTTAAAATGATAATGTCTGTATAAACACGACGCTCAGGCGAGCAGGTGGACTTCCTGCACAGCTGAGGACGAACGGCCGTGGACCTTTTAGCGTCTGAGAAGCCGTTTGCTGCTCGACTGATTTTTGCTAGGACGAGTGAAAAGAGCTGACTGACGCTGCCTTTAGAAAAACATTATAACTAGGGTCTTAAAAGTAAAAATATACACTTAGCCTCAGGAGGTATGAATGCTTGTCAGGCTCTGAATGGAATATTAAGCTTGAGCTATTGATTTTCTCTCCGTATCCTAACAGCGGTGATCCAGCTGTCCGCCCCTGAGCTGCAGGTTTTAGATGAGGGACCTGTGGAGATTTGGATTCGAGATGCGGAGAGCTATTTCTGGAAATCTCATTCCCCAGTCGGGTGGCATGTATGATCTGAGAGTTTTACTTTTCTATAAGCCAAAGCGTGATATATCGCCCACTGGTGCTCAGACTTGTCCCTGCGAGACACAGAACGCAGCACTGTGGAGTTTGGGATTTTTATTTGATTTTTATTCATTCATTTATATATGCATAGAAGCCTTTGTTATCGCCACATATACATTACAGCATAGTGGAATTCTTTCCTTCACATACCCCAACTGAGGAGGGTTTTGGGGTCAGAGTGCAGGGGCAGCTATGATACAGTGCCCCTGGAGCAGGGAGGGTTGAGGGCCTTGCTCAAGGGCCCAGCAGTGGCAGCTTGGTTGTGCTGGGCCTTGAACCCCAATCCTCCAATCAACAACCCAGAGTCTTAACCAGTTGAGCCACCACTGCCCCTAAATCCTTAGTTTGCTGATGAATCAGTGATGATGTTGAAGCTAATGGTTATGATGTGTTTATACCACAACTCACAGATGCTCGATCAGATTGGGCAGTAAGATCGGGTAACTATGCGGGTTTTAAGTTGGATCCCATGGATCTGAAAGTTGTGAGTTCAAATCCTTACACTGCCAAGCTGCCACTGCTGGAGCCTTAAGCAAGACCTTTAACTCTCAACTGCTCAGTTGTATAAATGGAAGTCGCTCTGGATAAAGGCTAGTGCCAAATAGCAGAGATAAATTGAGGCATTAGGGGAGACTGTTGCCATCAAGAGGTGTACTTGGTCTGCAGCATTGTTTACGGAGGTGGTACGGTAGGTAGGTACTAGGATGGTAGTAACATCTACATGAAACCAGGAACCAAGGATTCACAGTAGAACTTTGTCTAGAGCACCACAGTTTATCCTGGTGCTCCGTCTTCCTCAGGTTAGCATCACACACAAGGCCATCTACATGATGTTAAAGAAAAACAAGTTAAAGGCAGGGTCTCTGATTTTTGAAAGGCAATGCTGACATATAAAATCACCAAAACAAACACGCCCCTAACCCAAATGGGTCCCACCCCTGTATCGATAGCTCCGCCCACACACACATACGTAACCCAGGCGATTAATGGAAAGAAATGTATCTTTATCATAGCTGAAGGGAAGAACAATACGATTTCAGATAAACAAACAAGCAAAAATGACACACAAGCAAAACCAACGTTACTCACCTATCGAGAATGAAAATGCGACTTCGGCGTCTTAAGTAAAGTCGGCCACATATTCACAGATTGGAGTTTCCCGAGTCAATAACTCCTGAGCTAAACGCTGTTACTACACAAAACGCGGTTGTAGCTGCCTCTCTACATTACTACGATAGAAAAGAGGTGTTATTTGTGTAGTAACAGCGTTTAGCTCAGGAGTTATTGCCTCGGGAAACTCCAACCTGTGAATATGTGGCCAACTTCCTGCTCCTTCAGTTCTCTCCAGCGCTGGAAAGCTGATCCTATATTAACACGTCCTACTTCTTGCCTTATCGCAAGCCTTTCTTCGCTTTCTTTCTTTGTTTTTATCCTCCATGTCAATGTTAAAATCTGCTTTCTGCTAATGTCACACACTGAACACTCTCTCCACCACATATTGACAAGCCCCGCCCCTTTCTGCTCATTGGCTACACGTTTGTTTTGATTTTTGTTTTGATTTTTGTTTACTATTTGGTCCGACTCAGTTTTCTGAAGCATTTCTCAAAAATCGGAGAAGTGTCTTTAATCGGTTTTCCTTCCTTGGATCACTTTTGATAATAACCACTGCATACCAGGAACATGCTACAAGACCTGATGCTACCTCTAAAGTAAAGAAGCCTCTAAAGTAATCAGTTGACGTTGATTAGATGCTTCATGTCTAAAGACCATTTACCAGACTTCCTGTCACAGAAGTCTTTTGCTCATCAATCATCATCAGAGAAACAATCTTTTCATGGTCTGGAACGCATTCCTTTGCTTTTTAGAGCCAACAACCTGCTCTGGATATCTGAGGAAATCACACACATGCGATGTCAGTGCGAGCGTTCTCAAAGAGTTAGCCACATTTGAAATATAACTTCCTGTCGTCAAATGAGAAGGTATGTGTGGTGGAATGGGAAAACCCTTCAAATGGTGACGGTGACGTTTTCTACAACAGTTTCTTCTACTACAGAATTTCCAAAATCGTTGCTCTTTCGCATGCGACTCAACCACCAAGCTAGTAACATGATTACAGTACCTGCAAAAGTGCATTTAGAGAAAATTGTATTAAAAGATATTCCGAATGCAGCTCAGAGGAAATGTGGACAATTTCACAGCTGCTATTTGATTTCAGACTGAATTTATGAAGCTTAGGATAAGAGCGTTTTGATACAGAACTTACTGGAACTTCATTAAAACGTGACATTTTTTACCCGTTTTTGGGCAAATTGAATTTTTGAAGCAAAGTTAAAACAGTAAATAAAAAATATTCCCATGACATATAATTCGAGTTTCCTAAAGATGAGTGTCAGAAAAATTTAATTTTCTGCAAAACTTGTTTTCTCATATTTTGGGCTTTTTTCAGCTCAACCACACTAACATCCACACAGTTTCCCAGATCACTATAAATATACAGTTTATATTTTCAAGAAACAGTTGGCACATCACAGCTCCGGGGTCCTACGTTCGATCCTGTATGATGTGTGAATTACATTTTTGCCGAATTATCATTCATTCATTCATTCAGTCAGTCAGTCAGTCATTTTCTACCGCTTATCCAAACTACTCGAGTCACGGGGAGCCTGTGCCTATCTCGGGCGCCCTTGGGCATCAAGGCAGGATACACCTTGGACTGAGTGCCAACCCATCGCAGGGCACACACACTCTCATTCCCTCACACAATCACACACTACGGACAATTTTCCAGAGATGCCAATCAACCTACCATGCATGTCTTTGGACAGGGGGAGGAAACCGGAGTACCCGGAGGAAACCCCTGAGGCACGGGGAGAACATGCAAACTCCACACAACACAAGGCGGAGGTGGGAGTCGAACCCCCAACCCTGGAGGTGTGGGGCGAACGTGCTAACCACTAAGCCACCGTGCCCCCCGCCGAATTTTCAATAGTCTAATAATTTTTTCTAAAACTCTTAATTTTTCCGGTTTTCATTGCACCTCCTAAATACATGCCAGTCGTCCATCCTAAATACATGCCACCTTTTCTCAGTTGGCCCACATTAAAAGTCACACCCACAACAAAGTTTAAAAACCGTACAGAAATAGGTTTTCGGTTTCACCGCCGAGGAACAAAAGGCCCAGACGGACACAGCGAGGTTTCCAGGTCACCGTCTCCCGATGCTGCTCTGTGGCCCAATTAATTACAGACCCGAGAGTCATGGAGGCCAGTGAAACACGTGGTCTCGCTAATACCAAGAGACACGCTCGCCCAGGGCCACACACCGTTCCCTCTATAATCCTCACAAACACCTCGGAGGCCTGTCTTGGTTGTTGTCGTTATTGCTTCGTTTGGCTTTTCTGGATGTGTGGCTTATTTCGTTCCAGTGTGAAGTGTGTAGGTGTGTGTATGTGTGAAACTGTAAAGCAAATGAGAGACTGTTAGTTGATTGTTTATTGCCATATAAGTCTGTGTCAGTTCATAATAAACAGCATGAGCTGGCATTTATTGCCAGATCTTACATTCATGCGTTATACTCAGCAAGAACTTGATTACCGGAGATACTGGGTCTGGGTCTGAGAGTGTTACAGATTTACTTCAGTTACTTTTTAGATGCTGTTTTCTTTTAAATTTATCTGTTCTGGAAATCTGCGAGAAGCTTTTATGGACAGGAAGTCCATGTATATGTGTGTATGTGTGGACTGGAAGGCTGAATGAGTGATGTTCACTGGGCGATGATAAAAACTGTGGCTCTCTGCCTACGGTGGCTCGGCCTCATTAAATCTGTTCCTCCTAAAGAAACCCTACAGCAAGCATGTGTGTCCTCGCTCCATATCTGTCTATCTATCTATCTGTCTATCTGTCTATCTATCTATCTATCTATCTATCTATCTATCTATCTATCTATCTATCTATCTGTCTATCTATCTATCTATCTATCTGTCTGTCTGTCTGTCTGTCTCTCTTTCTTTTACAGTGCTGTATCTTTGACAGCCATGCTTCCCATTTCCACCTGTTATTCAGTATAACGCACATGACCGAAAATCTTCTCCTGAAATGTTTCCCTTCTGCATTTTAATAACAGCAATTTTACAGCAAGCCTGACAAAACAATACCCGTAGACCGGGTGACACATTTCTCAGTGTTTTAGCTAAATACAATGATTAATTCATTGTGCGATGGAGCAAAATGATGGGCGTCGAAAAATGTCATCGCGCCAAACCCCTCCCCCACCCTCCCCAGCTGCTCCACCTCCACGTTGACATTGAAGAAGCTTGTGCACTTAGCATTTGCAGGAAAAAAAACCCATCCAGCACTACGCAACTGGATATATCCATAGGTTCAAACCCTAACCGGATCCAACCCTAATGATGTCATGAGACAACCCTAATCATGTCATGAGACATGATTGTGTATTTCCATTCATTTACATCCTTTTGAAATCAGAGTCACATGTCGGGTTGAACTGCTTGACTGACAAACACAACATCCACAAGCGATCGATATACTATAACTATTGTGTGAGCTGCTCGTTATTTAGCCAACCATCTGCTGCACTACTGTTTATCTTTCAGTTGAATCGAGATCTGGCTGACAGTAGAAGGCTTTTTTTTAATTAGCGTGCACAGATGACAGAGTTTTCAGAATCAGGAACCTGCCTGAATATAGAACCACTGACGAAATCGAGCAAAATAAAGTCCAGTGTAAAGCTGTTATATAACCATCCTGCTTACTATACTCATCCTGCCGTTTAATACCAACTCTATCTTCTGCAAGTGGTGTGAGGTCGATCACACGAGTGATATCTGCCTATGCTGCACTTTGGGTTTCCTTTAGTCGATGCTATTCTTATCGTGTGCTTTGGAAAACCTACGGCTTGGAACATACTAATTGTCTTCTCAGTATAGGGATTTTTTGATAGGTTGCATTTGAGCGATATTTCGCTTATTTAGTTATTTTCTATTTTAACTGAAGAAATTCATGAAAAAATTGTCATTCAGTGATCAGTATTCTTCCAGGCTTATATGACAGCTGTATATGACTGTTTTTTTTTGTTTTGTTTTGTTTTTTATTGCAACTGTCTAGACAAAACCAATATGCAAAAGTAAAAGAAAAAAAATCTACCTCTAAATAAGGTGATTATTATTATTATTATTATTATTATTATTATTATTATTATTATTATTATTATTATTATTATTATTATAAGTAACCCCTGGCTCAACCTTGGAGAATTTTGCCAATTTTTTTCAACGAGCCAAGCTAATAAATGTATTCGTACCTGTATTTCTCAGCTCAGTGACAATTCAGAGGGAAATTAAAAAACTTTAATACGATTTATATATATATATATATAGTAGCAGCGGTTTTCTCAAAGCAATTATCTTGTCTGATCTCGGCTTTTTCTTCAAGCCGGGGTTGATCGATAGGATCGATCATTTGAAAGGCGGACATTAACGAATTAACATATCAGTGACACCCACACCAGAGTAACACATTGCGAAACCATTGCTAATGAGACCACATTGTTGACCTTTCATTGTTCTGCTTATCCTTCCAATTAATTCTGATTCTCTCAGGCGCTCTATTGCGCTAATATTTTCCACAGCCCATTGTTTCCACAGTCATGTTGTCACATTCCGACCCCGACGCCTCTTATTATTGACAACCGTGCATCTGGTCTTCATTTGTCGGCTGGCCATGGTGGATTATAAACCGTCCCCGGGATTATGAAGAGTAATTAAATTTGTTGAGACATGCTGGTGTTTACGCCAGTTATATCACAGGCTATAAGAAGGTGATTTGTGATTTGTGGTCTCGTCTTCGAGGCCTGTTTGATGTAAGTCCGAGCCAAAGGACATCCTCACCTTCCTGTTAAGACACATTCAGGTGGAGCGCCATCCCGAATTCCAATTTTGTCTCCCTGACAATCGCTGCTGTTGAATATTTTAGAGAAGGTGCTTCATTATTGAATCAGATAGGTGGTGGTGGTGATAATTGAATCTCCTCACGGCGCAATAAAAGGAGGGAGTTATAGGGAGTGTTTCATTGTATCCTGATACCCTTGCAAGTTTGTATTGTTGTGAGCAAAGTCAGCGGATTGTTTGGCCTGCCTGTGGTCTTAATCCATTGTGAAAGAGGGGCAGTGACAGCTCTAACACAGAGAGGATGAGATCTGTTAGAGCCAGAGCTCAAAAGTATTGCATTTGCTTTGCATCCTTTTTACAGCCAATAACTCTCTTCAGTAGCCCATACTTTTCCCATCTGTTGCTCTGACAGGACGGCTTATTTACGGACCTTTCAGATCAGCCCGTGGTGACGAAGTTCCTATTGAAGTGGAATAGGTGCCTTTGGGATTTGCATTCAAAAAACCCCATCAGCTTTGTACAGTTCTGATAAGACTAGAAGGCTGGTTAGGCTTCATAATGGCTCATTCAAGCGTGACCTTGTGCAGCCCGATTCAGTCCATAGTTTTGGAATTGAGCAGAAGTCTGTGGAAAAATAGAGCGCGAGTCCTGAGAATGCTAGCGTCCCTCTTGTCAGGGAAAGGGCATCAGACTGCATTGTAATGTCAGCTTTCAGCGTTCCAGCATACATCAGGTTGTTTTTGTGGGCTGTGTGAGAGTAACACCTCCCCAAATACACACAAACACACACACACACACACACACCATCACCACCTCCACCACCACCACCACTAGCCAGCCGAAAACCTTTCAAAAGTCCCTGACATCTGCTGTGGAACTCTCCACCACTTTCTATCATGACTCCTAACTTTTTCGCAACATTTTACGTCAGTCGATTCTATTTCTGGTAGCATGAGTCAGACAAATTGCCCCTGAATCTAGATAATCCAGCAGGTTCCTTAACATTCTTTGCTGCTATTTCGGATGGATGAGCTGACGATGGCCCAAAGGAATACTAATGTTGCTGAGTTTTGATTTAAAGCAGATCTTTTTGTCTCGGGCTCATTTTAAGTGTAAATCGGTTTTAACTTGCCAAATGCAGTCCAGTCATGAATATTTTTGTCTTCCTATCTTAACGCCAGATAGCGTGTAAACATCGGCATAAACAAGTTATGCATAAGCAATGTAACTTGTTTTTGTAATAAGATATAAGACATTTCCACAATGTCATTTATCTGCTCTCACTATCCTATAATACTGTACCAAGTCCCGCTATTGAGATTGTTTATACAAATAGCCTATCTCTCTCTGGGCAAATGAATCAATATACTGACTAAGCATTTTACAGCTAATACTCATCTGATCTATGGTGGTTTTTATGTTTTCCATTAAATACAGCAGACTATATGGTTGAAAGTTTGATCATCAAACCTATTTTTGAGCCTTCGTCAATCTGTTGCCACAAAGTTTAAGCCCACAATCGCATTGAACATTATCGCATTATGGGATGTGGTAGCCTAGTGGTTAAGGTGTTGGGCTACCAATCGTAAGGTTGTGAGGTCGATTCCTATGTCCACCAAGCTGCCACTGCTGGGCCCCTGAGCAAGGCCCTTAACCCTCAATTGCTCAGTTGTATTAAAACTAGATAAAAATGTAAGTCGCTCTGGATAAGGGTGTCTGCTAAATGCTGTAAATGTAAATGAACAGCTTTGTTAGCTGTAGCATTACAATTTCCTTAAAATATCTAAGAGACCAAAAACTATTCTAGCATGACAATGAGCCCATACACAAACCGAAGCCCAGGAAGACATGGTTTGTCAGGGTTGGTGTGGAAAACTCAAGTGTCCTGCACCTAATCACAAAGAAATCTACACACCTAAATTAACAACATTTAGCAGACATCTATCCGGAGCAACTTATTTTATACAACCAAAGGGTTAAGGGTCTTGCTCAGGGGCCCAACAGTGGTAGCTTGATGGATCTGGGATTTAAACTCACAACCTTCTAACACCTTAACCACTAGGCAACCTCATCCCTAGACCTTCTTACGTGACATCAGTGCGTCATCTACTAATGCTCTTGTAGCTGAACGAACACAAACCAACAGCCACATCCTAATATCTACTGTAGTAGAAAGCCTTCCCAAAAGAATGGAAGTTATTTTAAGAGGTTATAAGACGTGACGTGACGTGACATACAGCTAAGTATGGTGACCCATACTCAGAATTGGTTCTCTGCATTTAACCAGGGCTCTCAAGTTTTGAAGACAGGCAAGCGTGACATGTCCACATTCACATCCCAGCCATTTTAGGGTCATGATTCTTTCGTTTTGAGGTTTTGTTCAAATGGACCACCTCGCTAATGAATGTTTTTTTTTCATTGGTTGTTGCGTTAAATCTTACCCAGATAGTTCTATTTTCTGATTGGCTATTGTGTTGCCACTTTTTTTTGATTGGCTGATAAGTGTCAGGCGCGACTAAGCGTTGCGGACAGCTAAATTTTTTTTATAAATAATTATTAAATCATTTGACACAATCAGACTTTTCTTAAAATCATGAGAAGAAAATTACCTTGACTTTTCGTTTTATCTTTCTTTAGTTACTTTTATATATATAGTTATATTTTTATAAAAATATAAACAGTAATCAGTAATTCTGATTGAACAGATAACGTATAAGTATAAAACCAAAACATCATGACATCCAGACTGCTATTAGCTATCAGGATGCTATTTAAATACAGTTTTGTATCTGCTAGAACATTCAGTCAAAGCAAAAACAACAGAAAATTTTCTGGTAATCATTGTTCAGCAAAAAACCTCGGAAATTAAATAATATTTTTGAACGATTAAAAGCACGTGCTCTTTGATTCAATTTGAAAAAGCCTTTGTGTTCCAAGGGCTAAAAGGCAGCGCAGATGTGGAATCACCACACGAGCAGAAATCATTACATAACCATCGCTAATGAGATCTTGACCTTTTAGATTTGCGCTCATCATTTCAGATCCTTTTAGGCTATTGCGCTAATATTTTCCACAACCTATTGTTTCCACGCTCATGCTGTCGTGCACTGTACTGACCCCGGTGCCTCCGATTTATAACACAACCCTCATAGCGATCTTATGTATTTTTACGTCTTCTTACAGTATTTTACACTCAATCAGCTTATAATATATAATTTAGCATGTTCTCTAAATAACAAGTTGCTGTCCGACTGTCTTTATTTTTTTTTCCTCGTCTCACCTCCAGCCATCCTACGATCAATAGCCTTACTAGCTGTGGCTGATTTATGAAAGATCTATACTCTAGTCATGTGGTGTGTAGATTTATTTCTGAGGTACCTTTAGGAGAAATAAGCTTGTTGTTGTTGTTGTTATTGTTGTTTAAATATTCTGTAACAACTAAGTGTTACAAATCAAATACATGTGATAAAAATGAAAAACCTGGCAACCGCATACATAGTTAGCAAACAAAGTTTATTCAGAAAGAAAGAAAACACGATCGCATTGTTTTCTTTTTAGATCAGTTTGAGTACACAGTGTGATTTAATGGTTTAAAGTAATCTGTGTAAACCACTTGCATCCTATAGAGATGAAATTGCTGACTGAATGGCTCCGCTTCTGACAGAGCTGTCATTTTCCAGGCTCAACAGAGACCTACTTTACCTACCTACTGTAGAGTTGCCATGGTAACAAAGCGACGTAACAAATGTAATCCTGCTCATTCCAGTGTTGGGCAGCATGGAAGCGCAGCAGGTAGCGTTTATGCCTGACAACGTCAGGATTTGATTTTTGGGAATACGTAATGTCTACAAAGAGCTTTAACGTGGGTCCATGTGCATTTCCGCTGAGGTCCCCGCTTTTGTCGCAGATCTCATAACGCGTGGCATGATGGTTGACGTGATGCTCTAAATCAGGGGTTTCCAATCTTATCTTCCAAAGGGCCGGTATGGTCCAGGTTTTCATTCCAACCCAGCAGAAGCCACACCAGAGTCTACTAAAAGCCAAGATCAGCTGATTAAACAGGTGGAATCAGGTGTGGCTTCTGCTTGGTTTCAATGAAAACCTGCACCCTCACCGGCCCTTTGCGGATAAGATTGGAGACCGCTGCTCTAAATCATGGGTGTCCAGACTTATCAACCTACAGGCCCAGTGTTGGTGCAGGTTTTAATTCTAATTAAACAGGATCCACACCTGATTCCACCTTGGCATTCAGAAGACTCAGATTTTGCTTCTGCTTAATTTGAATGAAGCCCCTGTCCACACACCACATAACCCTTTGCAGCAAGAATTGGACTTGGTATGTTAAAGTCTAGCTCGGTATTAGACTATTGTAATCCAACGACACTGTCTGTATTTGCAATTCTCTGTATTTTAATGCTCCAAATCTCAGTCTCAATGTCAGATGTTGGGGTGTGATATAAACCAGAAGGAACGTATGTTCATCCCTACCGCCTCTGACAGTTCCTCCATCTCAGCTACATCGATAGAGTCTTCAATTCGCCCAACTTGTCATGTCTGTGTAGAACCGTTTGCTCGTACAGTTATTATTTGTGTTTGTACCTGTGTGACCAAGCAGTTACTAAGCATGCTGTTATTGTACTGTATCTTTCTGACATCTCGTTCATTCCCACGGGAAAGTAAAAACATCTCAATTCCGTCGCATCTCTCAGGGTCCTAGTGCTGATGCGTTCTTCTAGTATTGCCTTATGAATCTTTTATGCAAAAAAAACCCCAAAAAAACAGACATGCTTATGTTTGTTCTATATAATGTATTCATATCTATGCAAGATAGTGTATGAGAGAGAGAAAGAAATTGAGAAAGAAAGAGAGAGATCGATCACATGCGATAGGATTTTTTGCCCTTCAGTATGTATTTACTGTACTGTTAAATCTTTGGATTTATCCTATATTGGAAAAAAAAACGGCTTACAGACAGTAAACGTTTCCTATATGGTTTTTCGATCGAGTTCTTTATGTAATCATGCGAATTTTGTTCTTCATCTTTCTCAGAAGTGGAACAGGATAATAGAAGCTGACATTTTCTGCTCCCGTCCACTTCGGTGCTACTCTGGAAATGAAACCTGTGGTGGTGTCGTTTTTAACCTCTAGTGTTCCTCCTTCGGTAATGGTATGGCCTTAGATGTCTGGAGAAATGGGTCAGTGCAGTGAGTCTTATTAATGCAGCCTGCGAGGCAGAAGGCGTCAAGAAGGGGGGGGGGGGGGTGGCTGCACTGCTCAGGGTGCCATGTGTGTTCTGTTCGCAAGTGTGTAATTGCCTCTAATGGAAGAAAAGGAACAGGAAGAGTAGCTTAACTGTAGCAGGTCATCCCGACAGCTAAGGGCCGAAGCTCTCTGAGTGAAACGCAGTCGATGATTAGCTTTGAGAAAGGCGTGTTAGATGATATGTGTGGACTTGGATGGAAGTAATATGGGTTTTATTTGAGAAAGTTTGCACTTACTGTACATGATTTTGACCAGTATGAAAATCGAGCTATTGTCCAGCCTCAGATTGCAGTTCTTCCAGGACAGAAGTGAAATGTCATGTCGTCCTTTGTTGTAGTGCATCTGTCTCTAGTTTATGCTCTGAGATGCTTTTCTGATCAGCACAGTTACAAACAGTGGTTATTTGAGTTAGCATAGCTTTCCTGTCAGCTTGAACTGGTCTGGTCGTTGTCTAACCTTAGTCATCAACACAGCACTTCACTTATTTCATTTCCTCACTGAATGTTTTTGTTTTGGGGGGCACGGTGGCTTAGTGGTCAGCATGTTCGCCTCACACCTCCAGGGTCAGGGTTCGATTCCCACCTCCGCCTTGTGTGTGTGACGTTTGCATGTTCTCCCCGTGCCTCGGGGGTTTCCTCCGGGTACTCCGGTTTCCTCCCCCGGTCCAAAGACTTGCATGGTAGGTTGATTGGCATCTCTGGATAATTGTCCATAGTGTGTGAGTGAATGAGAGTGTGTGTGCCCTGCGATGGGTTTTCACTCCGTCCAGGGTGTATCCTGCATTGATGCCCGATGACGCCTGAGGTAGTTCGGATAAGCGGTAGAAAATGAATGAACAAATATTTTTGTTTTCTTTTTAAAAGTCTGTTGTTTGTGGAAAATCACAAGAGACCAGTCATTCCTGGAATTCCCCTAGCAGCCCCTAAGATAATTGTTTCCCCAAATTTTGATGTTAGATGTGAACATTAAATTGTGCTTTTGACCTTAGTCACAGTTTTCTGTATTGTTCTGATGCCACGTGATTGGCTGGTTGCTGTACTAATGTTTCTAAGTGAAACTTGTTTTTGTGACTCAATCTTACCAGCTTAATCTGTATCTCTTGATCGTTGAGAGCCATTACGTTAATGAGAATTAATTAGTCTTACACACACATACCTACACATACTGTATACACAGCCAGGGTTTGAGAATGAGGCCGGAAAATGGATCACAGACTCGCTTCAGGGTAGAGTGTCGGTATGAATCTTTTCCCGGCCTTCCTGCTCCGGTTACCACATGATGGAAGAGCACACTGTTAATTCGTTAGCGTAGAGCGAATCACATGTTCACTTCTTTCCTGTACGTTATATAAAAGAATGAACTTTGCAAAAGAGGCAAAATGGGCTAATATGGAAATTCCTCACCCACACAGCACATCCATCCCTGGGATTATTAGGCATACCTCTGCATTATTCAGCTCCTTAATGAATTCAGCTCTGGAAAGCCTTCAGAAACGAACAGCATCTGAAATATTCCACACGGATCGGACGTGAATCGGTTGTGCAATGAGCGTGAATCTCTACGTTCGGCTCTAGCATGTTGCTTACCTTTCTCGCTCTGTGTAAGCGGATCATCGGGCCATATGTCGGCAGCGTATGACGAGAAAAAAAAATTAACTTGATGTCCAAGCCCCGAAGAACAAGAAGCAGACATTTGTTTAATTGAAGCTGCTTTGAATGCTTTAAGCATTGAAATGTGTAGTTTTGTGGCTCTCAATATATGGACAGATTTCTTCCTTT